>NC_142802.1:70615102-70725102 GCF_049724085.1 Artemia sp. Qi Xiang Cuo | reverse complement strand
AGAACGTAATTTGCACTTTACTGAAAAAAATACAAATGAATGTCCATTGTCAGTTTAATATACATATACTGATATTTAGTAATCAAAATTTTAATATTGTTTGATTTATTAAAGTTATAAAAGTAAAAACATTTATATATTTTCAGTACAGTGCAAATTATGTTCTGGCCCTGGGAAGGTATAGGGGTTTTGAGCACAACTTATGCTAATGTCTGCTCGTTTTGAGTTTGACTCGATTATTTATTGTAATTTCTGTTCGTTTTGGGCTTCATTTATTTATGGATGCTGATTTGTGGTAGTTTCACGCTTGGTAGATTATTTGATTGTATTTTTGCTCATTTTTTGTTAACTTGAGTTCTTTACTTTTCTTTGAAAAACTTATTTTGTGGAAAAAGTTTTTTTTTAACTAGTTTCTGTTCGTTTTAAATTGACATAGCCTTTTAGGGAAAAAGAAAATAATACTTTAAATATTTTCGTGTTTTTTAAGACTTTATAGTTTGGCCTGCTATTTGTATGCTGGAGAAAAATTTTCAGCAATTTTTAACAACATACACCCTCTTAAAAATCTGGACACAAATAGTAGTGTTTAATTTAGTTTCATACCTCCTCTAGTTGACCTGAAATGGAAAACTTGATACCATTCGCAAAAAAATCTGTTTGCTTTCTTTAATAGCTTGGATGCACTTACGCTATTTTCATTTTGTTAAATTTTAAGAGCAGAAGTAGCCCCAAAACATTGAACATAATGCCCTCAGTCGTTCTTGGGATACTGCTGAGATGCCTTATTGGGAATTGAGAATGGCTATCTCAAAATTTTGATTGGATGTGTTTGGGAAAATGGTGGGGTGAGAGGGGCGTTAGTCGCTCACCAATCACCTTCATATATTAAAAAGGCGCTAGACCTTTCAATTTCCAATCAAATGAGTCCTTTTGAAGTTTCTACGACAACGCTTTCAATAAAATCCTTATATGCCCCCAGGGCATAACTTACAACCCTTGCCCTGAGGGCTGAGGGGGGGGGGTCATCCTCAAAGACCAAATTTCCAGTATTTTCTGCTACGTTGAACAAAATGGCTATCTAAAAACATTGATTGGATGTGTTTGGGGGAATGGGGGGCGTGACAGGGGGGTTAGCAAACTTACAACCCTTGCCCTGAGGGCTGTGGGGTGGAGGGGTTGTCATCCTTAACGACCTAATTTCCAAAACTTTCAACAGCATTGAATAAAATGGCTATCTAAAAATTTTGATTGGATGTGTTTGGGGAAAAGGTGAGCGTAAGGGGGGGGGGGTTATTTGCCATCAAATCATTTTCAACTATTAAAAAGGGCACTAGCCCTTTGAATTTCCAATTGAAAAAGCCCTTTTTCAAGCTTCTACGACAAAGATTTCAATAAAAACTTATATGCCCCCTAGGAATAACTTATAAACCTTGCCCTGAAGACTGTGGGGGGAATGTTCTAATCGGAGGTATAATTTCCTGAACTTCAAACTGCGTGGAACAAAATGGCTATCTCAAAATTTTGATTGGATTTTTTTGGGGAAATGGTGGGCGTGGAAGGGGAGTTAGTTGCACTTCCAATCAATTTCGACTATTAAAAAGGGCACTAGCCATTTCAATTTCCAATCGAATGAGCTCTTTTTGAAGTTTCTGCGACAACGCGTTCTATAATAACCTTATATGCCCCCCAGGCCATAATTTACAACCCTTGCCCAGAGGGCTGCGGGGGGTTTCACCTCAAAGACCAGATTTCCAGAACTTTCAACTACGTTGAACAAAAAGGCTAGTGTCCTCCTCAAAAACATAACTTCTATCTGGAAATCAACTACGCTGAACGAAATGGCTATCTAAAAATTTTGATTGGGTGTGTTTGGGGAAAAGGTGGACGTGAGAGGGGGGTTGGTTGCCCTCAAATCACTTCCGATTAATATAAAGGGCACTAGACCTTTGAATTTCTAATCGAATGAGTCCTTTTTCAAGTTTCTACGAAAAGATTTCAATAAATATTAATATGCCCCCAGGGCATAACTTATAACCCTTGCCCTGAAGACTGTGGGGGAGTGTCCTGCTCAAAGGTATAATTTGTTGAACTTAAAACTGCGTGGAACAAAATATTAATCTCAAAATTTTGATTGGATGTGTTTGGGCAAAAAGTGGACGTGGAAGGGGTGTTAGTTGCATTCCAATCACTTTCGACTATTAAAAAGGGCACTAGCCATTTCAATTTCCAGTCGAATGAGCCCTTTTTGAAGTTTCTACGACAACGCGTTGTATAAAATCCTTATTTGCCCTAGGGCATAGCTTACAATCGTTGCCCTGAGGGCTCTAGGGGGGGAAGGGTTGTCATCCTCAAAGACCTAATTTCCAGAACTGTCAACTACGTTGAACAAAATGGCTATCTTAAAATTTTTATTGGATGTGTTTGGAGAAAAGTTGGGCGTTAGAGGGGGGTTAGTTGCCCTCAAATCACTTTCGACTAATAAAAATGGCACTAGACCTTAGAATTTCCAATCCAATGAGCCCTTTTTCAAGTTTCTACGACAAAGATTTCAATAAAAACTTATATGCCCCTAGGGCATAACTTATAACCTTTGCCCTGAAGACTGTGGGGGGAGTGTCCTGCTCAAAGGTATAATTTGCTGAACTTTCAACTGCATTGAAGAATATGGCTATCTCAAAATTTTGATTGGACGTGTGTGAGGGATTCGTGGGAATTATAAGGGTGTTAGCTACCTTTCAATCACTTTGACTATTAAAGACAGCACTATCAATCTCAATTTTCAATAAAATGAGCCCTTTTTCAAATTTCTATTACCGAGATTTCAATAAGAACTTATATGCCCCAATGACATAACTTATAACCCCTGTCCTGTAGACTGTGGGGGGAATTTTCTGTTCAAAGGTGTAATTTGCGGAGCTTTCAACTGCATGGAAAAAAATAGCTATCTCAAAATTTTTGATTGGATGTGTTTCAGGAAATGGTGGGCGTGGAAGGGGTGTTAGTTGCCTTCTAATCAATTTTGACTATTGAAAAGGGCCCTAGCCCTTTCAATTTCAAATTGAATGAGCCGTTTTTGAAGTTTCTACGACAACGCGTTCTATAAAAACCTTATATGCCCCCAGGGCATAACTTACAATCTTTGCTCTGAGGGCTGTGGGGGGGGGTTCAACCAAAGACCTAATTTACAGAACTTTCAACTACGTTGGACAAAATGGCTATCTTAACATTTTTATTGGGTGTATTTGGGGAAAAGGTGGGCGTGAGAGGGGTGTTAGTTGCCCTCCAATCCCTTTCGACTATTAAAAAGGGCACTAGCCCTTTGAATTTCCAATCGAATGAGCCTTTTTTGAAGTTTCTACGACAACGCGTTCTATAGAAACCTTATATGCTACAACTTACAACCCTTGCCCTGAGGGCTGTGGAGGAGTGTCCTCCTCAAAACATAATTTCTATCTAGAAATCAACTACGCTGAACCAAATGGTTATCTAAAAATTTTGATTGGATGTGTTTGGGTAAAAAGTGGACGTGAGAGGGGGTTTGGTTGCCCTCAAATCACTTTCGACTAATAAAAAGGGCACTAGACCTTTGAATTTCCAATCGAATGAGCTCTTTTTCAAGTTTCAATGACAAAGATTTCAATAAATACTAATATGCCCCCAGGACATAATTTATAACCCTTGCCCTGAAGACTATGGGGGGTTTGTCCTGCTCAAAGGTATAATTTCCTGAACTTTAAACTGCGTGGAACAAAATAGCAATCTCAAAATTTTGATTTGATGTGTTTGGGGAAATAGTGGGCGTGGAAGGGATGTTAGTTGCCTTCCAATCACTTTCGACTATTAAAAAGGGCACTAGCCATTTCAATTTCCAATCGATTGAGCCCTTTTTGAAGTTTCTACGACAACGCGTTGTATAAAAACCTTATATGCCCTAGGGCATAGCTTACAATCGTTGCCCTGAGGGCTCTAGGGGGGGAAGGGTTGTCATCCTCAAAGACCTAATGTCCAGAACTGTCAACTACGCTAAACAAAATTGCTATCTAAAAATTTTGATTGGATGTGTTTGGGGAAAAGATGGGCGTAAGAAGGGGGTTAGTTGCCCTCCAATCACTTTCGACTAATAAAAAGGGCACTAGACCTTTGAACTTCCAAACGAATGAGCCCCTTTTCAAGTTTCTACGACAAAGATTTCAATAAAAACTTATATACCCCCAGGGCATAACTTATAACCCTTGCCCTGAAGACTGTGGGGGGAGTGTCCTGCTCAAAGGTATAATTTGCTGAACTTTCAACTGCGTGGAACACAATGGCTATTTAAAAACTTTAATTGGATGTGTTTGGGGAAATGCTGGGCTTTGAAGAGGTTTTAGTTGCCTTTCAATCACTTCTGAGCATTAAAAAGGGCACTATCCATTCGACTTCTCAATCGAATGAGCCCTTTTTCAAGTTTCTAGGACAAAGATTTCAATCAAAACTTATATGCCCCAAAGGCATAACTTATGAGCCTTTCCCTAAAAACTCTGGGGGAATTTCCTGCTCAAATGTATAAGTTTCTGAACTTTAACTGGATAGGACAAAGTTGATATCTAAAAATTTTAATTGGATATCTTGTAAAACATAGTTAGCGTGGATGGTGTGTTAGTTGCCTTCCAATCATTTTTGACTATTGAAAAGGGCCCTAGCCATTTCAATTTCCAATTGAATGAGCTGTTTTTGACGTTTCTACGACAACGCGTTCTATAAAAACCTTATATGCCCCCAGGGCATAACTTACAATCTTTGCTCTGAGGGCTGTGGGGGGGGGGGTTCAACCAAAGACCTAATTTACAGAACTTTCAACTACGTTGGACAAAATGGCTATCTTAACATTTTTATTGGGTGTGTTTGGGGAAAAGGTGGGCGTGAGAGGGGGGTTAGTTGCCCTCCAATCACTTTCGACTATCAAAAAGGGCACTAGCCCTTTGAATTTCCAATCGAATGAGCCTTTTTTGAAGTTTCTACGACAACGCTTTCTATAGAAACCTTATATGCTACAACTTACAACCCTTGCCCTGAGGGCTGTGGAGGAGTGTCCTCCTCAAAACATAATTTCTATCTAGAAATCAACTACGCTGAACCAAATGGTTATCTAAAAATTTTGATTGGATGTGTTTGGGTAAAAAGTGGACGTGAGAGGGGGTTTGGTTGCCCTCAAATCACTTTCGACTAATAAAAAGGGCACTAGACCTTTGAATTTCCAATCGAATGAGCTCTTTTTCAAGTTTCAATGACAAAGATTTCAATAAATACTAATATGCCCCCAGGACATAATTTATAACCCTTGCCCTGAAGACTATGGGGGGTTTGTCCTGCTCAAAGGTATAATTTCCTGAACTTTCAACTGCGTTGAACAAAATCGCAATCTCAAAATTTTGACTGGATATGTTTGGGGAAAAAGGGGGCGTGGAAGGGGTGTTAATTGCCCTTCGATCACTTTCGAATAATAAAAAGGGCACTAGGCCTTTCGATTTCCAATTGAATGAGCCCTGTTTGAGTTTCTACGACAACGCGTTGTATAAAAACCTTATATGCCCCAGGGCATAACTTCCAATCGTTGCCCTGAGGGCCCTAGGAGGGGGGGGGGGGTTGTCATCCTCAAATAACTAATTTCCAGAACTGTTAACTACGTTGAAGAAAATGGCTATCTTAAAATTTTCATTGCATGTGTTTGGGGAAAAGGTGGGCGTGAGAGGGGGTTTAGTTGCCCTCCAATCACTTTCGACTATTAAAAAGGGCACTAGCCCTTTGATTTTTCAATCGAATGAGCCATTTTTCAAGCTTCTACGACAATTTTTTCTATAAAAACCTTATATGCCCCCAGGACATAACTTACAACCATTACTCTGAGGGCTGTGGGGCAGTGTCCTCT
This sequence comes from Artemia sp. Qi Xiang Cuo, assembly GCF_049724085.1. Classification (NCBI taxonomy): domain Eukaryota; kingdom Metazoa; phylum Arthropoda; class Branchiopoda; order Anostraca; family Artemiidae; genus Artemia; species Artemia sp. Qi Xiang Cuo. The sequence continues at coordinate 70,719,194 of NC_142802.1, read as the reverse complement.
GCAAAAACAAAATTTCTAACTGGAAATCAACTACGCTGAACAAAATATCTATTTAAAAATTTTGATTGGATGTGTTTGGGGAAAAGGTGGGCGTGAGAGGGGGGTTAGTTGCCCTCAAATCACTTTCGACTAATAAAAAGGGCACTAGACCTTTGAATTTCCAATCGAATGAGCCCTTTTTCGACAAAGATTTCAATAAAATCTTGTATGCCCCCAGGGCATAACTTCTAACCATTGCCCTGAAGACTGTGGGCGGAGTGTCCTGCTCAAAGGTATAATTTCCTGAACTTTAAACTGCGTAGAACAAAATAGCTATCTCAAAATTTTGATTGGATGCGTTTGGGGAAATAGTGGGCTTGGAAGGGGTGTTAGTTGCCTTCTAATCACTGTTGACTATTAGAAAGGGCACTAGCCATTTCAATTTCCAATCGAATGAGCCCTTTTTGAACTTTCTACGACAACACTTTCTATAAAAACCTTATATGCCCCAGGGCATAACTTCCAATCGTTGCCCTGAGGGCCCTAGGGGGGGGGGGGGGGGCTGTCATCCTCAAAGATCTAATTTCCAGAACTTTTAACTACGTTGAACAAAAGGGCTATCTTAAAATTTTTATTGGATGTCTTTGAGGAAACGGTGGGCGTGAGAGCGGGGTTAGTTGCCCTCCAATAACTTTTGACTTTTAAAAAGGGCACTAGCCCTTTGATTTTTCAATCGAGTGAACCTTTTTTGAAGCTTCTACGACAATGCTTTCTATAAAAACCTTATATGCCTCCAGGGCATAACTTAAAACCCTTGCCCTGAGGGCTCTGGGGGAGTGTCCTGCTCAAAAACATAATTTATGTCTGGAAATTAACTACGCTGAACAAAATGGATATCTCAAAATTTTGATTGGATGTGTTTGTGGTAAAGGTGGGCGTGAGAGGGGGGTTAGTTGCCCTCAAATCAGTTTCGACTAATAAAAGGGGCACTAGACCTTTGAATTTCCAATCGAATGAGCCCTTTTTCAATTTTCTACGACAAAGATTTCAATAAAACTTATATGCCCCCATGGCATATCTTATAACCCTTGCCCTGAAGACTGTGGGGGGAGTGTCCTGCTCAAAGGTATAATTTCCTGAACTCTAAACTGCGTGGAACAAAATGGCTATCTCAAAATTTTGATTGGATGTGTTTGGGGAAATGGTTGGCATGGAAGGGGTGTCAGTTGCCTTTCAATCACTTTCGACTATTAAAAAGGGCACTAGCTTTTTCATTTTCCAATTGAATGAGCCCTTTTTGAAGTTTCTACGACAACGCGTTCTATAAAAACCTTATATGCCCCCAGGGCATAACTTATAATCTTTGCTCTGATGGCTGTGGGGGGGGGGGGTTCATCCTCAAAGACCTAATTTCCATAACTTTCAACTACGTTGGACAAAATGGCTATCTTAAAATTTTTATCGGATGCGTTTGGGGAAAAGGTGGGCGTGAGAGGGGGGTTTGTGGCCCTCCAACTACTTTCGACTATTAAAAAAGGCAATAGCCCTTTGAATTTCCAATTGGATTAGCCCTTTTTTAAGTTTCTGCGACAAACGCTTTCTACAAAAACCTTATATGCCCCCAGGGCATAACTTACAACCTTTGCCCTGAGGGCTGTGGGGGAGTGTCCTCCTTAAAAACATAATTTCTAACTGGAAATCAACTACGGTGAACAAAATAGCTATCTCAAAATTTTGATGGGATGTGTTTCGGGAAATGGTGGGCATGGAAGTGGTGTTAGTTGCCTTCCATTCATTTTCGACTATTAAAAAGGGCACAAGCTACTAGGATTTCAAATTGAATGAGCCCTTTTCGAAGCCTTTACGAAAACTTCTTCGATACGAAGTACCCTGGTCTAAAGGAAAAAATAATAAATGATACATTGTGCCAACATCGTTCTTATATGCCTCCAGGGTATAAGTTAAAACCCTTGCCCTGAGAGTTTTGGTGGAGTAACCTGCTCAGAAACATATTTTCTATCTGGAAATCATCTACGCTGAACAAAATGGCTATCTCAAAATTTTGATTGGATGTGTTTCGGGAAATGGTGGGTATGGAAGGGGTGTTAGTTGCCTTCCAATCACATTCGACTATTAAAAAGGGCACAAGCCATTCCAATTTCCAATTGAATGAGCCCTTTTGGAAGTTTCTACAACTTTTGAGGAAGGGGGATGGAGACTTTTACGGTTAAGGGAGGAGGAAGGAGGAAGGGGCCAAAATTCTTTTTGTAATGATGTTTGTTCGTTTTAAGTTTGACTTGAATATTCAATTTAATTTTTACTCCTTTCAATATTTATTTACTCGTTTATATTAATACCTGTTATTCCTATGTGTGATATGATTGTTTATTTAATTTCTGTTCGTTCTGGGTTTTACTTATTCTTTAATAGTAACCTCTTTTCGTTTTGAGTTTGAGCTGTTTTAAGAATTTATTTCTCCTAGTCTTAAATTTAATTTGGCTCTTTACTTTTCTTCAAAAATATTCTTTTTCAGAAAGTTTTTTTAATTAATTTCTATTCGTTTTCGATTGCCAAGCTTTTGTTATTGGTTAACATCATAAATATTTCTCTGGTTTTTCACGTCTTCGGCGTAAGAATTAAAATATTTGATCGTAATTTATTCGTTCTAATTAGTGTCTTAATTTGTTTGAATATCGCACTCAACATTCCCAACAAGTTTCAACCAAGTGCCATTACCCGCTCCTGGGATATTGCGTATACACTCTTCTGACAACCAAGATATTGTTTTTTATTGGGCTCATTTTTTTTTGGGGGGGGGGCTTATTTTTTATTGGGCTCAAAATCCCCTTAAACATTCTCTGAAAGCTTTAATTTAATACCCTTAACTGTTCCTGAGATGTTGCACACGCCATTTTAACAAGTAGGGTGTAAATAATATCTTTGATTTAGTTCAACATCCCCTGCAAGTTTCAACTAAATACCATTAGCTAATCAATCCTAGGATATTGCACATGTGTACTTTTGACAACCGGGATGATGTACATAGTTATACTTTTTTACACTCAACACCCCCAACAATATTCTCTTAAAGTTTCAACTTAATACCCTTACCTATTCCTGAGATACTGCAGACATGCCATTTCGACAAACAGACAAATTTCAAATTTATTTTTGTTATGATTCATTAATAGTTGATATATTTATACAAATGCGAGCGAGAACTTTGTCCAAACACAGATGGGTATTCCAAGCTCCTAAAGAAAAGAATTGACTTTGAATCCAAATTCAAATCAAATTCAAGTTCATTTAATTCAAAAACAAGACATAGCTCTCGTGGGCAAAGCTCAAATATGATGTCTCTTAGTCATAAATTAAATAAAAAAAAACAAGTTTTTTAAACTGAAAGTAAGGAGCGACATTAAAACTTAAAACGAGCAGAAATTATTCCGTATATAAAAGGAATTGTCCCCTCCTCAACGCCTCGCTCTTTACGCTTAAGTTTTTTATTGTTTTAAAAAATGAAGTTGTGAGACAGAGTCAAACCTTAGCGTAAAGAGCGAGGCGTTGAGGAGGGGACAGTCCCTTTCATATACGGAATAATTTCTGTTCGTTTTAAGATTTAATGTCGCTCCTTACTTTCAGTTTAAAAAACTTGTTTTTTTTATTTAATTTTTGAATGTTTTTGAATAAATGCAGGTTTTGATCTTGGCTCACCGTACATGAATAATTAAAACAAAATTTTCATATTAATTTACTTTTATTTAGTTAAATGGTTTTCTCGAAACTTGTTCAATTTTATTTACGAACGCTTTAATTAGTAATAAATATACGTAACTTACGAATTAACTTACGTAACGAACTTCTATATTCATATATTTTTAATACATTTATTAGGGGGTTCGCCCTCTATTCAATACCTTGCTCTTTAAGCGAAAGTTCGAATTTTGTTCCAATTCTTTAAAAATGACCGCTTAATCACAAAGGCCGTTAATTAGAATAAATAGCTCTTATGAAAGTACTAAAAAATCTTTGGCTTAAAGAGCAAGGTATTGAATAGGGGGTGAACCCAATCATATATGTAATATTTTCTGTTCGTTTGAAGTTTTGATGTTGCTGCTCTTGCAGTTGAAATACTTGTTTTTTTATATTTAATTTCTGATCTTTTTTTAAATAATGCTGAGAAGTCCGGCGTCCCCTTCATACCAATGTCCCTTCCCCCATGAAAACTTCCTTCATGGAAAGATCCTCCCACATAACCCCCGACCCCCCCCCCACTACCAGGAAAAATCTCCCCTGAAAACGTCTGTAAACTTCCAGATAACCAATACTATATGTTAATATTGGGTAAAGTTCATAACTTTTAGCCCTCCCCACGGGAACTCGGGGGATTAAGTCATCCTAAAAGACATACTTATAATATTTTCGAACATGCTGAACAAAATAGCTATCTCAAAATTTTGATCAGGTGACTTTGGGAAAAAAAATGAGCGTGGGAGGCGGCCTAGTTGCCCTCCATTTTTTTGGTCACTTAAAAAGGGCACTAGAACTTTTTATTTCCATTTCAATGAGCCCTCCAACGATATTCTAGGACCACTGGGTCGATACGATCACCCCTGGGGAAAAAAAACAAAAAACAAATAAACACGCACCCGTGATCTTTCTTCTGGCAAAAAATGCGATATTCCACATTTTTGTAGAAGGGAGCTTGAAACCTCTACAGTAGGGTTCTCTGATACGCTGAATATGGTGGTGTGATTTTCATTAAGGTCCTATAACATTTAGCGGGTCTTTCCTCCTATTTTCGAAAATCAGCCAAATTTTCTCAGGCGCCTAACTTTTGATGGGTAGGATTAAACTTGATGAAAGTCATATATTTGAAATCAGTATTAAAATCTGATTCTTTTGATCTCTTTGTATCAAAATACCGTTTTCTAGAGTTTCGGTTACCATTGAGCCGGGTCGCTCCTTACTTACAGTTCGTTAGTAGTAAGCGCCCAATTACTTTCAACCATACACGCAAACCTACGCCTGAGGCATAGATATGTGTGTAGGTTTTCAAGTAATTGGGTTACCAGGGTCATTTGCCTATTACAATGACCTTCCGGTTTTTCTGGTTGGTAATTCTAATCTAGAGGTCAATACATCTTTCAAAGAGGAACGAGTACGCACTACCGGTCCTAGTGTGATTGATTTTTTGGACAATTGCCTTTAGTCAAGAATAGTTTGTTAGGAGCGTGTCGTTGCTAAAGCTAACTCTCATTGGAAAAAAGGGGTATAAAGCTTTTTTGTTTTTGATAAGAATTGCACAATGAATGTATTGTTTGACGTGGGCATTTTTTATGAGCCAATCAGAGGTTGTTCAATATACGATAACTTGATTTGCGGTTGGGATTTGAATAAAAGAAATGGTTACGTTATTTGCTTGCATGTATAGGAATTCCCATGTTATTTGCTTGCAGGTATAGATATTCCCATGTTCTTTGCTTGCATGTATAGGAATTCCCATGTTATTTGCTTGCGTGTATAGGAATTCCCATGTTATTTGCTTGCATGTATAGGAATTCCCATGTTATTTGCTTGCGTGTATAGGAATTCCCATGTTATTTGCCTGCATGAATAGGAATTCCCTTGTTATTTGATTGCATGTATAGGAATTCAAATGTTATTTATTTGCATGTATAGTAATTCCTATGTTATGTGCTTGCATGTATAGGAATTCCTATGTTATTTGCTTGGTTGTATAGGAATTCCCATGTTATTTGCTTGTGTGTATAGGAATTTCCTTGTTATTTGCTTGCATGTATAGGAATTCCCAAGTTATTTGCTTGCGTGTATAGGAATTCCCTTGTTATTTGCTTGCATGTATAGGAATCCCCATGTTATTTGCTGTTAAGTCCATTGCTTTGTGTTTTTACAACCAATCATGTTACACTCCCAACGGTCTTTTAAAATATTTTTTGTAATAAAATGATACCCGAATCCACTCCCCCATTTTTGGCTCCACTTAAAGTGATTCCAGTTCTGAATCTGCTGGCACCAACCCAGGTTCCAGTCCCAATCCAAGCTTCAGCGATTCTGGTCCTCTTAGTTTCGGTTGCGCCACATCTGCTCCCTGATACCACCGTTCCGATTTCACCAAACCAGTTCCAATTTACATCAGTTCCAGAATTTATTATGCAGCTGTCCTCGTAGCAATCTATGGCTGGTCATTGACAGTACCTAGTTTATTATAGTTGGGGGGTCATTTTGAAATGGTTTTATATATTTCCCCCTGTAAAATTAAAACTTTTAAAACATACAGAGATTACCTTCTAAAAAGCGGGCAACCCCCTCTTTGCATTTTAGATGACAGTTAAGTTTTAACATCACTCCTTAGTTTTAGCAAAATATTTGATCTATTTCAATATCTTTTCATCTTTAATTTTATATTTTCTTGATTTGAATATTTTAATCGACAAGTATTTTTTGCTCTGTTAGAACTATTTTGGATTTGTGGTAAGTATTTTTGTATTTTTTTAAGAATAATTGATTGTTTTGTAATAAATTTTTTGGATTTCTTAGAAATTTTTTAAGAATTATTTCGGTTTCGTAAGAAAAATTTAGATTTTGTTTGAACTTTTTATATTCTGTAAGAACTATTTTTGATGTTGTTAGAAATCTTTTTGTTTTGTAACAAGTATTTCGAATTTTGCAACAACTATTTTTTATTCTGTTAGTACTATTTTGGATTTGTCTAAAATATTGTTGCATTTCGTAAGAATAATTTTGTTTTTTAAGAACTATTTTCGGGTTTTGTTAGAACCTTTTGTATTCTGTAAGAACTACTATCGGTGTTGTTAGAATTTTCGTGCTTTGTGACAAGTATTTCATATTTTGCAGAAGCTATTCTTAATTCTATTAGAACTATTTTGGATTTGTGTAAAGGATTTTTTCTATTTTTAAGAATAGTTTTTGCTGTTTAAGAACTATTTTCGATTTTCTTACAACTTTTTGTATTTCTCAAGAATTGTTTCTGCTTTGTAAGAATTATTTTTGGAGTATGTTTGAATTTTTGTATGCTATAATAACTACAGGGTGTCTAAAAAAAAATGTACTCACACTTAGAATAGCGAGAAATCCTTTGTTTATGAATATACAGCAAAATGGAATAGCTTCGAATATAGAAGACAAATATGATTAGGAATCATGTTCATTAAGACGTGATTCATTAATGTGATTAAGGACGCTGTTCAAGCGTCTGCACTGGAAATGCTACATTCCAACACCAATTCATGCCCTAAACGAAGACGATCCTGACCGGCGAGTTGAATTCTGTGAATGGTACCTGGCGAAATGTGCAGGGTTTCCAAACAAAATTGTTTGGAGCGATGAGGCAACCTTTAAATTAAATGGCACCATTAATCGCCATAATTGCACGTACTGGGCTCCTGCAAATCGTCATGTAACACTTAAACACAATTTCTACTTGCCAGGAGTAACAGTGTGGTGTGGAATATCTGCACTGGGCATCATAGGGCCATTTTTTATTAATGGAGCGGTTACTGATGAGAGCTACCTTAACTTGCTTCAGGAGTTTGTTGGTCCACAAATTCCTGAGATGTCTGGTGATGACGGTGAAATTTACTTTCAGCAAGATGGTGGACCTCACGCCCTTGGACTTCTTTCTGTGAGGATATCTCAAAGATGAAGTTTATCGCACCAAACCAAGAACAAATGAAGCTTTGAAAATGGAAATTGAAAGACAATATCGCAATATTCCTAATGACCTGTTTCGTGATGTTTGCGAATCCCTTGGTGCGCTTTATCCACATTGTCTGGACAATCATGGCCATCAATTCGAACATTTGCGAACATAATTCCTTAATCACATTTGTCTTCTATATTCTAAGCTATTTCATTTCACTGTATGTTAATAAATATAGAATTTCTCGTTATTCTAAGTATGAGTACATTTTTTTAAGACACCCTGTTCAGGGACGTTGTTAAAAATTTAGTATCTTGGAGCAAGTATTTGGTATTTTGTACCAAGTATTTTTTATTCTGTTAGAACTATTGTGGATCTGTGTAATGCATTTTTTGTATTTACTATGAATAATTTTTGTTTCGTAAGAACTATTTTGGGTTTCCTAAAACTTCTTATATATTTAAAGAAATAATTCTTTTTAATGAGAACAATTTATATCTAATTTATACGAATTATATTACGTAAGGACTATATTCGATGTCGTTAGAAATCATTTTTTTTTATAACAAGTATATCTAATTTTACAACTACTATTTTTTATTATGTTATTTCTCTTTTGGGTTTGTCTAAACAAATTTTGTATTTCGTAAGAATGATTTCTGTTTTTTAAGAACTATTTTTGGATTTTGTTTGAACTTTTTGTATTCTGTAAGAACTACTTTCGGTGTTGTTAGAATTTTCGTACTTTGTAACAAGTATTTCATATTTTGCAGAAGCTATTTTTAATTCTGATATAAGAATTTTTGATTTGTGTAAAGGATTTTTTCTATTTTCAAGAATAGTTTTTGTTGTTTAAGAACTATTTTCGACTTTCTTATAACTTTTTGTATTTTGCAAGAATTGTTTCTGCTTTGTAAGAATTATTTTTGGAATAAGTTTGAATTTTTTGTATGCTATAAAAACTATTTGGGATGTTGTTAGAAATTTAGTGTCTTGAAGCAAGTATTTGGTATTTTGCACCAAGTATTTTTTATTCTGTAAGAACTATATTAATGTTGTTAGAATTTTGGTGTTGTGTCACAAAAAAAAATATTTTGTTTTTCAGCAACTAGTATTCTGTATTTTGCAGTAGCTTTTTTTTTTATTCTATTAGAACTATATTTGATTTATTTTTAACTTAATTTTTTATGTTAGAAATATTTTGATTGTGGTAAGAATTTTTTGTATTTTGTAAAAAGTGTTTTGTATTTTACGACCAAAAACTTTTATTCTCTTAAAGCTATTTAGGATTTGTCCAAAGTGTTTTTGTATTTTTTAAGAATAATTGTTGTTTTTTTAAAACCAGTTTTGAATTTTGTATTCTGTAAGAATTATTTTCGATGTCGTTATAATTTTCGCGTTTTGTGACAAGTGTTTCATATTTTGCAGTAGCTATTTTTTATTGTGTTAGAACTTTTAATAATTTTAGTTGTTTAAGAACTATTTTGGATTTTCTAAAAAACTTTTTCGTATTTTGCAAGAATTGTTTCTGTTTTGTAAGAATTATTTTTGGAATATTTTTGAATTTTTGTATGCTATAGGAACTATTTGGGATGTTATTAGAAATTTAATGTTTTGAAGCAAGTATTTTGTACTTTGCACCAAGTATTTTTTATTCTGTTAGAACTATTTTGGATTTGTGTTAACTGTTTTTTATTTTTTAAGAATAATTTATTGTTTTGTAAGAAATAATTTGGATTTCTTACAACTTTTTATATTTTTTAAGAATTATTTCTGTTTCGTAAGAACAATTTAGATTTTGTTTGAACTTTTTATATTCTGTAAGAACTATTTTTGAAGTTTTTAGAAATCTTTTTGTTTTGTAACAAGTTTTTCGAATTTTGCAACAACTATTTTTTATTCTGTTAGTAATATTGTGGATTTGTCTATAATATTATTGTATTTTGTAAGAATAATTTTTGTTTGTTAAGAACTATTTTCGGATTGTCTTTGAAATTTTTGTATCCTGTAAGAACTACTTTCTGTGCTGTTAGAATTTCCGTGCTTTGTGACAAGTATTTCATATTTTGCAGAAGATATTCTTAACTCTGTTAGAACTAGTTTGGATTTGTGTAAAGGATTTTTTCTATTTTTAAGAATAGTTTTTGTTGTTTAAGAAGTATTTTTGATTGTCTTACAACTTTTTGTATATTGCAAGAATTGTTTCTGCTTTGTAAGAATTATTTTTGGAATATATTTGAATTTTTTGTATGCTATAATAACTATTTTGGATGTTGTTAGAAATTGAGTGTCTTGAATTTGGTATTCAAATCCAAGCAAGTATTTGGTATTTTAAACCAAGTATTTTTTTATTCTGTTAGAACTATTGTGTATTTGTGTAAAGTATTTTTGTATTTACTACGAATAATTTTTTTTTTGTAAGAACTATTTTGGATTTCTTAGAACTTTTTACATTTTTTAAGAATTATTTATGTTTCGTAAGAAAAATTTTGATTTTGTTTGAACTTTTTATATTCTGTAAGAACTATTTTTGATGTTTTAAGAAATATTTTTGTTTTGTAACAAGTATTTCAAGTTTTGCAACAACTATTTTTATTCTGTTAGTACTATTTTGGATTTGTCTAAAATATTTTTGTATTTCGTAAGAATGATTTTTGTTTTTTAAGAACAATTTTTGGAATTTGTTTGAACTCTTTGTATTCTGTAAGAACTACTTTCGGTGTTGTTAGAATTTTCGTGCTTTTTGACAAGTATTTCATATTTTGCAGAAGCTATTTTTAATTCTGTTAAAACTATTTTGGATTTGTGTAAAGGATTTTTTCTATTTTTAAGAATAGTTTTGTTGTTTAAGAACTATTTTCGATTTTCTTAAAACTTTTCTTATTTTACAAGAATTGTTTCTGCTTTGTAAGAATTATTTTTGGAATAAGTTTGAATTTTTTGTATGCTATAATAACTATTTGGGATGTTGTTAGAAATTTAGTGTCTTGAAGCAAGTATTTGGTGTTTTGCACCAAGTATTTTATATTCTGTTAGAACTATTGTGGGTTTGTGTAAAGTATTTTTGTATTTATTACGAATAATTTTTGTTTTGTAAGAACTATTTTGGATTTCTTAAAACTTTTGTATTTTTTAAGAATTATTTCTGTTTTGTAAGAACTGCTTTGGATTTTGTTTGAACTTTTATATTCTGTAAGAACTATTTTTAATATTGTTAGAAATCTTTTGGTTTTGTAACAAGTATTTTGTATTTTGCAAGAACTATTTTTTATTCTGTTAGAACTATTTTGGATTTGTCTAAAGTATTTTTATATTTTTTAAGAACTATTTCCGGATTTTTCTGAACTTTTTGTATTCTGTAAGAACTGTTTTCGATGTTTTTAGAATTTTTCCTATTTTTGAAAAGCATTTTATATTTTGTAGTAACTATTTTTTATTCTGCTAGAACTATTTTGGATTCGTTTAAAATATTTTTTCTATTTTGTAAGAATAATTTTTGTTTTGTAAGAAGTATTTTGGATTTTTTAGAACTTCTTGTATTTTGTAAGAATTATTTATGTTCAGTAAAAATTATTTTTAGAATACGTTTGAACTTTTGTATTCAATTAGAACTATTTGGGATGTTGTTAGAATTTTCATATTTTGAAGCAAGTGTTTTGTATTATGTAGCAAATGTTTTTTAATCTGTTAGAACTATTTCGGGTTTTTATCAAGTAGTTTTGTACTTTGTAAGAATAACTTTGGTATTGCAATGAATATTTTGGATTTTTTTAACTTTTGTGTTTTTTTTTAAATTATTTCTGATTCAACAAACCATTTGAGATTTTTTTTTAAATCGCATTAAATTTAAATCGTTAAAAATTAAAAAAGTTTTTTAATTTTCAAAATATTTCTATCATAAAAATAATGTGAGTTTCTTTTATATTGTTTCTTTTTCTTTGTTTTTCTGAGGACGGCGCTTAGATATAGGGTCGAAATATTCATTTAAAATTGCATTCCACTGTCTTATAAAATTCTCCCTATTGTTCTACTTATTGTTTATGATGGAAAGGTAGTGTGGTCTTCGTCACCAGTACAGATACTTCATTCAAGAAACGTGATTAAACACGTTTTGAAACTACATGCTATTTGTATGCCTTTCCTTGGCACCTTTCCAAACGAGCGGGGATTCCCCACTGGTTCCTACACATTGCAAAAAAAGTGAGCAGTACGAAAACTCCCCGTTTTCAACCGGACTTTTTTTTTAACTCACATTAAAATTCGATCGTTAAAACTGAAAAAAGTTTTTTAATTTTCAAAATAGTCCTAGCATCAAAATAATGTGAGTTTCTTTTATTTTGTTTCTTTTTCGTTGTTTTGCTGAGGACGGCCCTTAGTTATACGGTCGAAATATTCATTTAAAATTGCATTCCACTGTCTTATAAAATTTTCCCTGTTGTTCTACTTATTGTTTATGATGGAAAGATAGTGTGGTCTTCGTCACCAGTAAAGATACTTCATTCAAGAAACGTGATTAAACACATTTTGAAACTACATGCTATTTATATGCCTTTCCTTGGCACCTTTCCAAACAAGCGGGGATTCCCCACTGGTTCCTACACATTGCAAAAAAGTGAGCAGTACGAAAACTCCACGTTTTCAACCAGACTGGTTTTTTAGGGACCAATCGGGAGAGATATGTAAAGTCGACATAGCTTTATTTCATTTTTTAATGTACATTTAGACGAGGTTACGTGCGCGCACGTAACCTCGTCTAAATGAACCTTAAAAAAATGAAATAAAGCTATGTCGACTTTACATATCTCTCCCGATCGGTCCCTAAAAAACCAGTCCGGTTGAAAACGTGGAGTTTTCGTACTGCTCACTTTTTTTGCAATGTGTAGGAACCAGTGGGGAATCCCCGCTCGTTTGGAAAGGTGCCAAGGAAAGGCATACAAATAGCATGTAATTTCAAAACGCGTTTAATCACGTTTTTTGAATGAAGTATCTGTACTGGTGACGAAGACCACACTACCTTTCCATCATAAACAATAAGTAGAACAACAGGGAAAATTTTATAAGACAGTGGAATGCAATTTTAAATGAATATTTTGACCCTATATCTAAGGGCCGTCCTCAGCAAAACAACGAAAAAGAAACAATATAAAAGAAACTCACATTATTTTGATGCTAGGACTATTTTGAAAATTAAAAAACTTTTTTCAGTTTTAACGATCGAATTTTAATGTGAGTTAAAAAAAAAGTCCGGTTGAAAACGGGGAGTTTTCGTACTGCTCACTTTTTTTGCAATGTGTAGGAACCAGTGGGGAATCCCCGCTCGTTTGGAAAGGTGCCAAGGAAAGGCATACAAATAGCATGTAGTTTCAAAACGTGTTTAATCACGTTTCTTGAATGAAGTATCTGTACTGGTGACGAAGACCACACTACCTTTCCATCATAAACAATAAGTAGAACAACAGGGAAAATTTTATAAGACAGTGGACTGCAATTTTAAATGAATATTTCGACCCTATATCTAAGGGCCGTCCTCAGCAAAACAACGAAAAAGAAACAATATAAAAGAAACTCACATTATTTTGATGCTAGGACTATTTTGAAAATTAAAACTTTTTTCAGTTTTAACGATCGAATTTTAATGTGAGTTAAAAAAAATCTCAAATGGTTTGTTAAATCAGAAATAATTTAAAAAAAACAAAAGTTAAAAAAAATCCAAAATAGTTCTCGAAATACCAAAGTTATTCTTAAAAAGTACAAAACTACTTTATACAAACCCGAAATAGTTCTAACAGATTAAAAAAACATTTGCTACATAATACAAAACACTTGCTTCAAAATATGAAAATTCTAACAACATCCCAAATAGTTCTAATTGAATACAAAAGTTCAAACGTATTCTAAAAATAATTTTTACTGAACATAAATAATTCTTACAAAGTACAAGAAGTTCTAAAAAATCCAAAATAGTTCTTACAAAACAAAAATTATTCTTACAAAATATAAAAAATATTTTAAACGAATCCAAAATAGTTCTAGCAGAATAAAAAATAGTTACTACAAAATATAAAATACTTTTCAAAAATAGCAAAAATTCTAAAAACATCGAAAACAGTTCTTACAGAATACAAAAAGTTCAGAAAAATCCGGAAATAGTTCTTACAAAATATAAAAATACTTTAGACAAATCCAAAATAGTTCTAACATAATAAAAAATAGTTCTTGCAAAATATAAAATACTTGTTACAAAACCAAAAGATTTCTAACAACATTGAAAATAGTTCTTCCAGAATATAAAAGTTCAAACAAAAACCAAAGCAGTTCTTACAAAACAGAAATAATTCTTAAAAAATACAAAAAGTTTTAAGAAATCCAAAATAGTTCTTACAAAACAAAAATTATTCTTAATAAATACAAAAATACTTTACACAAATCCACAATAGCTCTAACAGAATATAAAATACTTGATGCAAAATACCAAATACTTTCTTCAAGACACTAAATTTCTAACTACACACAAAATAGTTATTATAGCATACAAAAAAATTCAAACTTATTCCGAAAATAATTCTTACAAAGCAGAAACAATTCTTACAAAATACAAAAGTTGTATTAAAATCGAAAATAGTTCTTAAACAACAAAAACTATTCTTAAAAATAGAAAAATCCTTTATACAAATCCAAAATAGTTTTAACAGAATTAAAAATAGCTTCTGCAAAATATGAAATACTTGTCACAAAGCACGAAAATTCTACCAACACCGAAAGTAGTTCTTACAGAATACAAAAAGTTCAAACAAATTCCAAAAATAGTTCTTAAAAAACAAAAATCATTCTTACGAAATACAAAAATATTTTACACAAATCCAAAATAGTACTAACAGAATAAAAAATAGTTGTTGCAAAACTTGAAATACTTGTTATAAAACAAAAAATATTTCTTAAAACATCAAAAATAGTTCTTACAGAATATAAAAAGTTCAAACAAAATCAAAATTGTTCTTAAGAAACATAAATGATTCTTAAAAAATATAAAAAAGTTCTAAGAAATCCAAAATATATCTTACAAAACAAAAATTATTCGTAGTAAATACAAAAATACTTTACACAAATCCACAATAGTTCTAACAGAATAAAAAAATACTTGGTGTAAAATACCAAATACTTGCTTGGATTTGAATACCAAATTCAAGACACTAAATTTCTAACAACATCCCAAATAGTTATTACAGCATACAAAAAATTCAAACATATTCCAAAAATAATTCTTACAAAGCAGAAACAATTCTTGCAAAATACAAAAAGTTGTAAGAAAATCAAAAAATAGTTCTTAAACAACAAAAACTATTCTTAAAAATAGAAAAAATCCTTTACACAAATCCAAAATAGTTCTAACAGAGTTAAGAATATCTTCTGCAAAATATGAAATACGCGTCACAAAGCAAGGAAATTCTAACAACACCGAAAGTAGTTCTTACAGGATACAAAAAGTTCAAACAAAATCCGAAAATAGTTCTTAAAAACCAAAAATTATTCTTACGAAATACAAAAATATTTTAGACAAATCCAAAATAGTACTAACAGAATAAAAAATAGTTGTTGCAAAATTCGAAATACTTGTTACAAAACAAAAAGATTTCTAACAACATCAAAAATAGTTCTTACAGAATACAAAAAGTTCAAACAAAATCTAAATTGTACTTACGAAACAGAAATAATTTTTAAAAATATAAAAAGTTGTAAGAAATCCAAATTATTTCTTACAAAACAATAAATTATTCTTAAAAAACAAAAAATACTTACCACAAATCTAAAATAGTTCTAACAGAGTAAAAATACTTGGTGCAAAGTACAAAATACTTGTTTCGAAACATTAAATTTCAAGTAATATCCCAAATAGTTCCTAGAGCATACAAAAATTCAAAAATATTCCAAAAATAATTCTTACAAATAAGAAAAAATTCTTGAAAAATACAAACAGTTTTAATAAAATCCAAAATAGTTATTAAACAACTAAAATTAATCTTAAAAAAATAGAAAAAACACTTTACACAAATCCAAAAGAGTTTTACCAGAATTAATAATAGCTTATGAAAAATATAAAATAATTGTCACAAAGCACGACAATTCTAACAACACCGAAAGTAGTTCTTACAGAATACAAAAAGTTCAAACAAATTCCAAAAATTGTTCTTAAAAAACAAAAATCATTCTTACGAAATACAAAAATATTTTAGACAAATCCAAAATAGTACTAACAGAATAAAAAATAGTTGTTGCAAAACTTGAAATACTTGTTACAAAACAAAAATATTTCTTAAAACATCAAAAATAGTTCTTACAAAATATAAAAAGTTCAAACAAAGTCAAAATTGTTCTTACGAAACATAAATAATTCTTAAAAAATATAAAAAGTTCTAATAAATCCAAAATAGTTCTTACAAAACAAAAATTATTCGTAGTAAATACAAAAAAACTTTACACAAATCCACAATAGTTCTAACAGAATAAAAAAATACTTGGTGTAAAATACCAAATACTTGCTTGGATTTGAATACCAAATTCAAGACACTAAATTTCTAACAACATCCCAAATAGTTATTATAGCATACAAAAAATTCAAACATATTCCAAAAATAATTCTTACAAAGCAGAAACAATTCTTGCAAAATACAAAAAGTTGTAAGAAAATCAAAAAATAGTTCTTAAACAACAAAAACTATTCTTAAAAATAGAAAAAATCCTTTACACAAATCCAAAATAGTTCTAACAGAGTTAAGAATATCTTCTGCAAAATATGAAATACGTGTCACAAAGCAAGGAAATTCTAACAACACCGAAAGTAGTTCTTACAGGATACAAAAAGTTCAAAGAAAATCAGAAAATAGTTCTTAAAAAACAAAAATTATTCTTACGAAATAAAAAAATATTTTAGACAAATCCAAAATAGTACTAACATAATAAAAAATATTTGTTGAAAAATTCTAAATACTTGTTAAAAAACAAAAAGATTTCTAACAACATCAAAAATAGTTCTTACAGAATATAAAAAGTTCAAACAAAATCTAAATTGTTCTTACGAAACAGAAATAATTCTTAAAAATATAAAAAGTTGTAAGAAATCCAAATTATTTCTTACAAAACAATAAATTATTCTTAAAAAATAAAAAATAGTTAACACAAATCCAAAATAGTTCTAACAGAATAAAAAATACTTGGTGCAAAGTACAAAATACTTGCTTCAAAACATTAAATTTCTAACAACATCCCAAATAGTTCCTATAGCATACAAAAATTCAAAAATATTCAAAAAATAATTATTACAAAACAGAAACAATTATTGCAAAATAAGTAAAATTTTTAAGAAAATAAAAAATATTTCTTAAAAAAATAAAATTATTAAAAGTTCTAACACAATAAAAAATAGCTACTGCAAAATATGAAACCCTTGTCACAAAACGCGAAAATTATAACGACATCGAAAATAATTCTTACAGAATACAAAATTCAAAACTGGTTTTTAAAAAACAACAATTATTCTTAAAAAATACAAAAAAACTTTAAACAAATCCTAAATAGATTTAAGAGAATAAAAGTTTTTGGCGGTAAAATACAAAATACTTGTTAAAAAATACAAAAAATTCTAACCACAAGCAAAGTATTTCTCACATAAAACAGAAAGTTCAAAATAAATCAAATATAGTTATAATAGAATATAAATAGCTACTGCAAAATACAGAATACTAGTTGCTGTAAAACAAAATATTTTGTTTTGTGACAAAACACAAAAATTATAACAACATTAATATAGTTCTTACAGAATAAAAAATACTTGGTGCGAAATACCAAATACTTGCTTCAAGACACTAAATTTCTAACAACATCCCAAATAATTTTTATAGCATACAGAAAATTCAAACTTATTCCAAAAATAATTCTTACAAAGCAGAAAAAATTCTTTCAAAATACAAAAAGTTGTAAGAAAGTCGAAAATAGTTCTTAAACAACAAAAACTATTCTCGAAAATAGAAAAAATCCTTTACACAAATCAAAAATGGTTCTAACAGAATTAAAAATAGCTTCTGCAAAATATGAAATACTTGTCACAAAGTACGAAAATTCTAACAAGACCGAAAGTAGTTCTTACAGAATACAAAAAGTTCAAACAAAATCCAAAAATAGTTCTTAAAAAACAAAAATTATTCTTACGAAATACAAAAATTGTCTAGACAAACCCAAAATAGTACTAACAGAATAAAAAATAGTTGTTGTAAAATTAGAAATACTTGTTACAAAACAAAAATATTTATAACAACATAAAAAATAGTTATTACATAATATAATAAGTTCAAACTAAATCTAAATTGTTCTTACGAAACATAAATAATTCTTAAAAAATATAAAAAGTTCTAAGAAATCCAAAATAGTTCTTACAAAACAAAAATTATTCGTAGTAAATACAAAAAATACTTTACACAAATCCACAATAGTTCTAACAGAATAAAAAATACTTGGTACAAAATACCAAATACTTGCTCCAAGACACTAAATTTCTAACAACGTCCCAGAACAGGGTGTCTTAAAAAAATGTACTCATACTTAGAATAACGTGAAATTTTTTATTTATTAACATACAGTGAAATGAAATAGCTTCGAATATAGAAGACAAATGTGATTAAGGAATTATGTTCGCAAATGTTCGAATTGATAGCCATTATTGTCCAGACAACGCGGATAAAGCGCACCAAGGGATTCGCAAACATCATGAAACAGGTCATTAGGAATATTGCGACATTGTCTTTCAATTTCCATTTTCAAAGCTTCATTTGTTCTTGGTTTGGTGCGATAAACTTCGTCTTTGAGATATCCTCACAGAAAGAAGTCCAAGGGCGTGAGGTCCACCATCTTGCTGAAAGTAAATTTCGCCGTTATCACCAGACATCTCCGGAATTTGTGGACCAACAAACTCCTGAAGCAAGTTAAGGTAGCTCTCATTAGTAACCGCTCCATTAATAAAAAATGGCCCTATGATGCCCAGTGCAGATATCCCACACCACACTGTTACTCCTGGCAAGTTGAAATGGTGTTTAAGTGTTACATGAGGATTTACAGGAGCCCAGTACGTGCAATTATGGCAATTAATGGTGCCATTTAATTTAAAGGTTGCCTCATCGCTCCAAACAATTTTGTCTGGAAACCCTGCACATTTCGCCAGGTACCATTCACAGAATTCAACTCGCCGGTCAGGATCGTCTTTGTTTAGGGCATGAATTGGTGTTGGAATGTGGCATTTCCAGTGCAGACGCTTGAACAGCGTCCTTAATCACATTAATGAATCACGTCTTAATGAACATGATTCCTAGTCATATTTGTCTTCTATATTCGAAGCTATTCCATTTTGCTGTATATTCATAAACAAAGTATTTCTCGTTCTTATAAGTGTGAGTACATTTTTTTTTAGACACCATGTAGTTATTATATCATACAAAAATTCAAACATATTCCAAAATTAATTCTTACAAATCAGAAACAATTCTTTCGAAATGCAAAAAGTTATAAGAAAATCGAAAATAGTTCTTAAACAACAAAGACTATTCTTAAAAATAGAAAATATCCTTTACACAAATCCAAAATAGTTCTAATAGAATTAAGAATAGCTTCTGCAAAATATGAAATACTTGTCACAAAGCACGAAAATTCTAACAACACCGAAAGTAGTTCTTACAGAATACAAAAGGTTCTAACAAAATCCGAAAATAGTTCTTAAAAAAAAACAAAAATTATTCTTACGAAATACAACAATATTTTAGACAAATCCAAAATAGTACTAACAGAATAAAAAATAGTTGTTGCAAAATTCGAAATACTTGTTACAAAACAAAAAGATTTCTAACAACATCAAAAATAGTTCTTACAGAATATAAAAAGTTCAAACAAAATCTAAATTGTTCTTACGAAACCGAAATAATTCTTAAAAAATTAAAAATTTCTAAAAAATCCAAAATATTTCTTACAAAACAATAAATTATTCTTAAAAAATACAAAAATACTTACCACAAATCCAAAATAGTTCTAACAGAGTAAAAAATACTTGTCGATTAAAATATTCAAATCAAGAAAATATAAAATTAAAGATGAAAAGATATTGAAATAGATCAAATATTTTGCTAAAACAAAGGAGTGATGTTAAAACTTAACTGTCATCTAAAATGCAAAGAGGGGGTTGCCCTCTTTTTAGAAGGTAATCTCTGTATGTTTTAAAAGTTTTAATTTTACAGGGGGAAATATATAAAACCATTTCAAAATGACCCCCCAACTATAATAAACTAGGTACTGTCAATGACCAGCCATAGATTGCTACGAGGACAGCTGCATAATAAATTCTGGAACTGATGTAAATTGGAACTGGTTTGGTGAAATCGGAACGTTGGTATCAGGGAGCAGAAGTCGCGCAACCGAAACTAAGAGGACCAGAATCGCTGAAGCTGGGATTGGGACTGGAACCTGGGTTGGTGCCAGCAGATTCAGAACTGGACTCACTTTAAGTGGAGCCAAAAGCGGGGGAGTGGATTCGTGTATCATTTTAATACAAAAAATATTTTAAAAGACCGTGGGGAGTGTAACATGATTGGTTGTAAAAACACAAAGCAATGGACTTAACAGCAAATAACTTGTGGATTTCTATACATGCAAACAAATAACATGAGAATTCCTATACATGCAAGCAAATAACATGGTAATTCCTCCACATCCAAGCAAAGAACATGGGAATTCCTATACAAGCAAGCAAATAACAGGGGAATTCCTATACACGCAAGCAAATAACATGGGAATTCCTATACATGCAAGCAAATAACATAGGAATTCCTATACATGCAAACAAATAACATGGGAATTCCTATACATGCAAGCAAATAACAAGGGAATTCCAATGCATGCAAGCAAATAACATGGGAATTCCTATACATGCAAGCAAATAACATGGGAATTCCTATACACGCAAGCAAATAACATGGGAATTCCTATACACGCAAGCAAATAACATGGGAATTCCTATACATGCAAGCAAATAACATGGGAATATCTATACCTGCAAGCAAATAACATGGGAATTCCTATACATGCAAGCACATAACGTAACCATTTCTTTTATTCAAATCCCAACCGCAAATCAAGTTATCGTATATTGAACAACCTCTGATTGGCTCATAAAAAATGCCCACGTCAAACAATACATTCATTGTGCAATTCTTATCAAAAACAAAAAAGCTTTATACCCCTTTTTTCCAATGAGAGTTAGCTTTAGCAACGACACGCTCCTAACAAACTATTCTTGACTAAAGGCAATTGTCCAAAAAATCAATCACACTAGGACCGGTATTGCGTACTCGTTCCTCTTTGAAAGATGTATTGACCACTAGATTAGAATTACCTACCAGAAAAACCGGAAGGTCATTGTAATAGGCAAATGACCCTGGTAACCCAATTACTTGAAAACCTACACACATATCTATGCCTCAGGCGTAGGTTTGCGTGTATGGTTGAAAGTAATTGGGCGCTTACTACTTTCGTTACCACGAACTGTTTGATAGCAAAACAAAGTTGCCTGATAAAACTTCGTCAGGATAAATAAACTAAACGATAAAAACAATTGAGATTGAGAATAAAATTGTCTGATAAAACTTCGTCAGGATAAAATAAACTAAAGAACAAAAACACTTGAGATCATTGTAATATTTCACAAAGCTTGGCACAAAGCTTCTACTGTAGCGCATGGTGTTACAGTGGACTGGGGTCAGTTTCGGAACCTTCTCAGCCACTTCCCTGGGGGGACGAGATCTTATAGGGACAAAAGTTGGGAGAAGGAATAATCGGTAGATAGGATGTTGGAGGAGGGAGGAGCCAAATCTTTGGCATAATTTTCTCGGCGGGAAGGAAGGGATTCAAGTTAAAATTCCCTAAGGTAGAAGGAGCACGTCACATGGGAACCACTGTGAAGAATTTGTAGTGATTTCTTCAGAAACCGTCGCATTTTATCAGTTTCATCCTTGGCAAGGACAATGTGCCCAACCGGACAAGCATACTCAAGTAAGGGGCGGATGAAAGTGCAAAATTTTAGTTTCAGCTTGTCCTTAGGAATTCGAAATTTTTTCAGTGTTTTTAGCATTTGGATTTCGCCGTTAGCGTTTTTTACAATTGTCTTTGTATTCTCTCGCCATGAGAGGTCAGAAGAAATCACCACACCAAGTAAAGTTATTGTATGACTTATTAGCTCGGAAGCGATAGGAAGTTCGAAAGACGGTTGAGTATTCTGAAGAAAAGAAAATGTCGTGACCGAGCATTTGTCTTTATTCATGACCATGTTTAGTTTAACCGTCTCTGAGGTAACTTGGTCGATGAAACCAGCAGCATTGCTCTTCGAATCCTCAGATACGACTTCCGTTAAGGACAAGTCGTCAACGTATTTCTATCTGTCCTCCAGCTCAGCAGCAATGTCATTTATCATTAGGAGGAAGCCCAGCAGCCCGATCACAATTTCTTGAGGAATTCCACAAAAAACTGGCAGAGAAGTGGAAAATTGGTCTTTATACTTTACAGTTTGCTTTCTATTTGTTAAGAAGCTCTTGATGATTTTCATTATAAAGCTGGGTATATTTTTTTTCCGCCATTTTTTCTAAAAAGATTTTGTGATGAACAAGGTCAAATGCTTTTCTGAAATCAATTGCAATTAAATTTATCCATTTTTCAGGTTTATCCAGATGTTTTAAAATCAAATTAATTAAATTAACGAGGTAATGAAATGTCGAACATTTAGGGATATTACCAAATTGCTTTCGATCAGTTACTTTCAAAAGATATTTTTTCAGCCATGCTGCAACAAAGCTCTCGTATATTCTGCTAAAAACTGACATAACTGTGATTGGCCGGGACACCAGAGAAATCATTAGCTGCTCCTTTCTTTGGAGTGGGGGTAATAAACCCTTTCTTCCATTTCTTTGGATAATATCCTGTTTTTGTTATATTACTGAAAATTATCTGAAGGGGAAATGATAATTCTTTAGCAAATGCTTTAATGAGAGCAACTGGAATGTCAAAAGGGGCAACGGAAGTTCTTTTTAACGAATTAATTAAAAAACAAATTCCGAAAAATAATTTTTTAAAAGAAAATTAAATGTCACTTTATAATTAAGCTCGGGATATAAAAATACCAGTTAAAATAAAAATTCAGAATGATCCGCAATTAATATTAAATAATAAATGAAACCTTAAATGGACAGAAAGTAGATTAGCAATCATAGCAAAAAAAACAAAATAAGTAATAGTATAAGTTAATAAATATATCTTAAAGCGAGTAATGCTTAGATTGAATATGAAAATCAAGCTTAAAGCGAAAACAAATATTTTGCTATTAAAGTATAAATGAAACTTAAAACGAACAGAATAAATACAATCAATGCGAACAAACATACAATATATATTAATATAAATGAATAAATGAATCTTAAAACGAGTGAAACTTAAATTGAATATGCAAATCAAGTTTGAATCGAATAAAAATAACTACAAACAAGAGTTTGTGTATCGTCTCACTGCAGAAGCATAAAACCTACTGTGTCATTGGCGCTTTACTGAAAACAATTCTTTGAAATATTTTCACTTTTGTAACTTTAAGAAATCAAACATTAATTAAAATTTTAGGGAATAAATATCAGCATATGTATATTAAATTGACAATGCACATTTTTTTCTCAGTAAACTCAATTGAATTTTATTTTCAGTAAAGTACAAATTATATACTGGCTTTTAGAAAGCATAGGGGTTTTGAACCCTACTCACATTAATTTTTGCTCGTTTTGAGTTTGACTCTAATATTTATTTTAATTTTTGTGCGTTTTGGGTTTCATTTATTTATTGATACTGATTTGGGGTAGGTGTATGCTTGGTAGATTATATGATAGTCCGGACGCCAGGTGTTGAAAATGAGAACCATACCACGACGGAATGGGGCTGCTACGAGAATTAGCCTACCCTCCACCCCCTAAATTGACCATGCGGATTCAAAAATACTAATGGCACTTGCTTGCGAGTGGTAGAATACTCCGAAACTTGACATTTTATTATATTTTGGTGTTTCATGCAAGAAAATGCATCTTCCACAAAGTTTGAGGTGCAGTTTTCCGCTCAAATAGAAATGCCTAGAAGCCATAGAATGTTTTCATAACAAACTAACACGATTAGTTACAGAAAATGGCAGAGTCTTGAACAGTCTTGGGAAGTATAGAAAAAATAAAATTGAATATTAGATATAAAATGATATTAGTTGTTGACAGATCCATCGGTTTAAGCTTTTTTTTCACTGTAGTTTTTATTTTCATTTGCAATCCTGTGAGAACTGGAAAATAATAAATTTGTAATATACAAGTAATTTTTTTTAAGATAAGCACCAATGACGCAGAAGGCTTTAGGTTTTTACAGTTAAAGAAGGGGGCAGTATCCAAATTTTGCTTGTAGTGAAACTATATTTGTCTTGACCAATCTTGAAAAGAACTAATAAATTAAACTGAATATTTGATGCATAATGATACTAATTGCTAAATGCCCTTTTTCAAGTTTCTACGACAAAGATTTCAATAAAAACCTTATATGCCCCCAGGGCATAACTTATAACCCTTGCCCTGAAGACTGTTAGGGGAGTGTTCTGTGCAAAGGCATAATTTACTGAACTTTAAACTGCGTGGAACAAAATGGTTATCTCAAAATGTTGATTGAATGTGTTTGAGGAAATGGTGGCCGTAGAAGGGGTGTTTATTGCCCTCCAACCACTTTTGACTATTAAAAAAGACTCTAGACATTTCAATTTCCAATGGAATGAGCCCTTTTTGTAGTTTCTATGACAACGCGTTATATAAAAATCTTATATGCCCCCAGGGTATAACTTACAACCCTTGCCCTGGGGGCTGTGGGGGAGTGTCCTCCTCAAAAATATATTTTCTATCTGGAAATTAACAACAGTAGAAAGGCCTCATGAGCTCCGACGGGGCTCTACTGCTGCCACCTACAACTTTTTTACATAATTTATGCATGTTTTTATGGTTTGTTGTCAGTGAGAATGAAAAAACAGGATTTTTCTCACTTGAAAAACATGATTTGTCTCACTTCGATTGATTTTTATTTGACTTTTATGAGTGTTGGTAAACTTATTTGAGGTTTTTCACAGATTTCAACACCAATTCATGTCTGTTTTATGGATTTTGTCAGTGAGAATGAAAAGACATGAATTTTATTACATTGATGGATGTTTTTTGGACGGTTATGAGTGTTGGTCAATTTATTTGATGTTTTTCATGGATGTCAACAGTAATTTATGTCTGTTTTATGGTTTTTGTCAGTGAGAATGAAAAAACAGGACTTTTCTCACTTTGATGGATGTTTCATGGTTTCGATGAAATTGATTTACATAATCGAGGGGAATTATTGATTCACGAAAGGGGAGAGAATTTCTGAGAACTTAGATAATCGATGAACTTTACATAATCGCTATGGGGATTATTGATTTACAAAAAGGGGAATAAAGAAACAAGTATGGCTTCTTTGATCTTAGGTCTGAGGGATAAACGCTCTTTAGGTCAGAGAGAAAAATTAATGTTCTATTTTTAAATAGGGCTTCATTGATCTTTAGTGACAGGAATTAGAAATGACATCACTTGTTATTTTGGAATTATGCGGGACTCTAAAGAGATAGAAATTCTAATTTTAAATACGGCTTCACTGATCTTTAAGTCGGAGAGATAAATTGATATTCTAACGAAACCTTAATAGTGTAGCTAGGAACATTTATGAGATGAAGAGATTAACGCGGGAAAGGGTTTCCTAGTAATTTCAAATGTGACAGCACAGGGATGTCAAAAACAAAAGGAACATGCAGAAATTACGTGTAGGGGTTATTTGGGCGAAACCGTTTTAGACATTTTAGGGAATTATTTCGGCGAAACAGTTAGAGACATTTTAAAAGATGATTTTAGAAGATGTTTTAGAAGAGGATTTGAGGGTGAAACTCTGTGGTCGCTATAATACACAAGTTCCATTTGGAAAGTGTTGTGAGGTCCTCTACCCCAACCCAAAAGGGCCCTGATCCCCATACCCCAACCCCAAAGGGCCCCGATCCCCCCACCCCAACCCCGAAGGAACCCCCAGGCCCCAAAGGTCCCCCGGGCTCCCAAAGGACCACCCGGCCCCCCAAGGACCCACCGGACCCCCAAAGGCCCTCCCGGGTCCCCAAAGAGCCCCCTCCCCATTTTTTAATACTTTTTAATTTGCGCATTTTGAGACAAAAGGACCCCATCCCCCAACTTTTGGCTCCCCCTCCCACCATTAGTGTTTTGTCGTGGTTTAGCATGTCACAGTTACATTCTCTTGATTTTTCAAAGTTCTATTTGGATTTCTGTCAGTGAAATGCGAGAGTTGGAATATTTCAGTAGTGTTTTGTCGTGGTTTACCTTCTCACAGTTACATTCTCTTGATTTTTCAAAGTTCATTTTGAATTTCTTTCATTGAAATGCAAGAGTTGGATTATTTCAGTTGTGTTATATCGTGGTTTACCAAGTCACAGTTATATTCTCTTGATTTTTCAAAGTTCATTTTGGATTTCTTTCATTGAAATGCAAGAGTTGGAATATTTCAGTAGTGTTTTGTTGTGGTTTACCTTGTCACAGCTACATTCTCTTGATTTTTCAAAGTTCGTTCTGAATTTCTTTCATTGAAATGCAAGAGTTGGAATATTTCACTAGTGTTTTGTCATGGTTTACCAACTCACAGTTACATTCTCTTGATTTTTCAAAGTTCATCTTGAATTTCTTTCGTTGAAATGCAAGAGTTGGAATATTTCAGTAGTGTTTTGTTGCAGTTTACCTTGTCACAGTTACATTCTCTTGATTTTTCAAAGTCCATTTTGAATTTCTATCATTGAAATGCAAGATTTGGGATATTTCAGTAGTGTTTTGTCGTGGTTTACCTTGTCACACTTACATTATCTTAATATTTCAAAGTTCATTTTGAATTTCTTTCGATGAAATGCAAGAGTTGGAATATTTCAGTAGTTTTTGATGTGCTTTACCTTGTCACAGTTACATTCTCTTAATTTTTCAAAGTTCATTTTTAAATTTCTTTCGTAGAACTGCAAGAGTTGGAATATTTTAGTTGTGTTTTATCGTGGTTTACCTTGTCAGAGTTACACTCTCTTAATTTTTCAAAGTTCATTTTTAATTTCTTTCGGTGAAATGCAAGAGTTGGAATATTTCAGTAGTGTTTTATCGTTGTTTACCTTGTCACAGTTACATTGTCTTGATTTTTCAAAGTTCATTTTGAATTTTTTTCATTGAAATGCAAGAGTTGGATTATTTCAGTAGTGTTTTGTCGCGGTTTACCATGTCGAAGTTACACTCTCTTGATCATGTCGAAGTTACACTCTCTTCATTTTGAATTTCTTTCGATGAAATGCAAGAGTTGGAATATTTCAGTAGTGTTTTGATATTGTTTAAATTGTCACAGTTACATTCTCTTGATTTTTCAAAGTTCATTTTGGTTCTTCTTTCGTTGAAATGCAAGAGTTGGAATATTTCAGTAGTGTTTTGTTGTTGTTTACCTTTTCACAATTACATTATCATAATTTTTCAAAGTTTATTTTGGATTTGTTTCGATGAAATGCAAGAGTTGGAATATTTCAGTAGTGTTTTGTCCTGGTTTACCTTGTCACAGTTACATTCTCTTAATTTTTCAAAGTTTATTTTGAATTTCTTTCTTTGAAATGGAAGAGTTGGACTATTTCAGTAGTGTTATTGTAGTGGTTTATCTTGTCACAATTATATTCCCTTGATTTTTCAAATTTCATTTAGAATTTTTTTCGTTGAAATGCAAAAGTTGGAATATATCAGTAGTGTTTTGTTGTGGTTTACCTTGTCACAGTTACATTCTCTTGATTTTTCAAAGTTCATTTCGAATTTCATTCATTGAAATGCAAGAGTTGGAATATGTCAGTAGTGTTTTGTTGTGGTTTACCATTTCACAGTTACATTCTCTTGATTTTTCAAAGTTCATGTGAATTTTTTTCATTGAAATGCAAGAGTTGGATTATTTCAGTAGTGTTTTGTTGTGCTTTACCTTGTCACAGTTACATTCTCTTAATTTTTCAAAGCTCATTTTGAATTTCTTTCGTTGAAATGCGAGAGTTGGAATATTTCAGTAGTGTTTTGTCGTGGTTTACCTTGTCACAATTACGTTCTCTTGATTTTTTAAAGTTCATTTTGAATTTCTTTCATTGAAATGCAAGGGTTGGATTATTTCAGTAGTGTTATGTCGAGGTTTACCATGTCACAGTTACATTCTCTTGATTTTCCAAAGTTCATTTTGGATTTCTTTCATTGAAATGCATGAGTTGGAATATTTCAGTAGTGTTTTGTCATGGTTTACCTTAACATAGTTACATTCTCTTAATTTTTCAAGGTTCATTTTGAATTTCTATCGTTGAAATGCAGGAGTTGGAATATTTCAGTAGTGTTTTGTTGTGGTATACCTTGTCACAGTTACATTTTCTTGATTTTTCAAAGTTCATTTTGAATTTCTTACGTTGAAATGCAAGAGTTGGAATATTTCAGTAGTGTTTTGTTGCGGTTTACCTTGTCACAGTTAAATTCTCTTGATTTTTCAAAGTTCATTTTGAATTTCTTTCGTTGATATGCAAGAGTTGGAATATTTCACTAGTGTTTTGTCATGGTTTACCATCTCACAGTTACATTCTCTTGATTTTTCAAAGTTCATTTTGAATTTCTTTCGTTGAAATGCAAGAGTTGGAATATTTCAGTAGTGTTTTGTTGCGGTTTACCTTGTCACAGTTACATTCTCTTAATTTTTCAAAGTTCATTTTGAATTTCTATCCTTAAAATGCAAGAGTTGGGATATTTCAGTAGTGTTTTGTCGTGGTTTATCTTGTCATACTTACATTCTAGTAATTTTTCAAAGTTCATTTTGGATTTCTTTCGATGAAATGAAAGAGTTGGAATATTTCACTAGTGTTTTGTCGTGGTTTACCTTGTCATAGTTACATTCTCTTAATTTTTCAAAGTTGATTTTGAATTTCTTTTATTGAAATGCAAGAGTTGGAATATTTCAGTAGTGTTTTGTCGTGGTTTACCATGTCACAGTTACATTCTTTTGATTTTTCAAAGTTCATTTTGGTTTTCTTTTCTTGAAATGCAAGAGTTGGAATATTTCAGTAGTGTTTTGATGAGGTTTACCTTGTCACAGTTACATTCTCTTGATTTTTCAAAGTTCATTTTGAATTTCTTTCATTGAAATGCAAGAGTTGGAATATTTCAGTAGTGTTTTGTCAAGGTTTACCTTGTCACAGTTACATTCTCTTGATTTTTCAAAGTACATTTTGGATTTCTTTCATTGAAATGCAAGAGTTGGAATATTTCACTAGTGTTTTGTCAAGATTTACCATGTCAAAGTTACATTCTTTTGATTTTTCATAGATCATTTTGGTTTTCTTTCGTTGAAATGCAAGAGTTGGTATATTTCAGTAGTGTTTTGATGAGGTTTACCTTGTCACAGTTACATTCTCTTGATTTTTCAAAGTTCATTTTGGTTTTATTTCGTTGAAATGCAAGAGTTGGAATATTTCAGTAGTGTTTTGTCGTGGTTTACCTAGTCACAGTTACTTTCTCTTAATTTTTCAAAGTTCATTCAGGATTTCTTTCGTTGAAATGCAAGAGTTGGAATATTTTAGTAGTGTTCTGTTGTGGTTTACCCTATCAGAGTTACATTTTCTTGATTTTGTTGAGATGCAAGAGTTGGAATATTTCAGTAGTGTTATGTCATGGTTTACCTTGTCACAGTTACATTCTCTTGATTTTTCAAAGTTCATTTTGAATTTCATTCATTGAAATGCAAGAGATGGAATATTTCAGTAGTGTTTTGTTGTGGTTTACCTTGTCACAGTTATATTCTCTTAATTTTTCAAAGTTCATTTTGGATTTCTTTCATTGAAATGCAAGAGTTTGAATATTTCAGTAGTGTTTTGTCTTGGTCTACCTTGTCACCGTCTACATTCTCTTAATTTTTCAAAGTTCATTTTGAATTTCTTTTCGTTGAAATGCAAGAGTTGGAATATTTCAGTAGTGTTTTGTCATGGTTTACCTTGTCCTAAATATATTCTTTTGATTTTTCAAAGTTCATTTTGAATTTCATTCGTTGAAATGCAAGAGTTGGAATATTTCAGTAGTGTTTAGTCATGGTTTACCTTGCCAAAGAATCAAAGTTCATCTTAAATTTCTTTCATTGAAATGCAAGAGTTGGAATATTTCACTAGTGTTTTGTCATGGTTTACCATGTCACAGTTACATTCTTTTGATTTTTCAAAGATCACTTTGGCTTTCTTTCGTTTAAATACAAGAGTTGGAATATTACAGTAGTGTTTTGATGAGGTTTACCTTGTCACAGTTACATTCTCTTGATTTTTCAAAGTTCATTTGGTTTTATTTAGTTGAAAATGTAAGAGTTGGAATATTTCAGTAGTGTTTTGTCATGGTTTACCTTGTCACAGTTACATTCTCTTGATTTTTCAAAGTTCATTTTGAATTTCATTCATTGAAATGCAAGAGTTGGAATATTTCAGTAGTCTTTTGTTGTGGTTTACCTTGTCACAGTTATATTCTCTTAATTTTTCAAAGTTCATTTTGGATTTCTTTCATTGAAATGCAAGAGTTGGAATATTTCAGTAGTGTTTTGTCTTGGTCTACCTTGTCACCGTCTACATTCTCTTAATTTTTCAAAGTTCATTTTGAATTTCTTTTCGTTGAAATGCAAGAGTTAAAATATTTCAGTAGTGTTTTGTCCTGGTTTACCTTGTCATAGATATATTCTCTTGATTTTTCAAAGTTCATTTTGAATTTCATTCGTTGAAATGCAAGAGATGGAATATTTCAGTGGTGTTTTGTCGTGGTTTACCTTGACAAAAAATCAAAGCTCATCTTGAATTTCTGTCACTGAAATGCAAGAGTTGGAATATTTCACTAGTGTTTTGTCATGGTTTACCTTGCCAAAGAATCAAAGTTCATCTTAAATTTCTTTCATTGAAATGCAAGAGTTGGAATATTTCACTTGTGTTTTGTCATGGTTTACCATGTCACAGTTACATTCTTTTGATTTTTCAAAGATCACTTTGGTTTTTTTTCGGTGAAATACAAGAGTTGGAATATTACAGTAGTGTTTTGGTGAGGTTTATCTTGTCACAGTTACATTCTCTTAATTTTTCAAAGTTCATTTTGGATTTCTTTCGATGAAATGCAAGAGTCGGAATATTTCAATAATGTTTTGTCGTGGTTTACCTAGTCGCAGTTACATTCTCTTAATTTTTCAAAGTTCATTTGGATTTCTATCGTTGAAATGTAAGAGTTGGAATATTTCAGTAGTGTTCTGTTGTGGTTGAAATGCAGGAGTTGGAATATTTCAGTAGTGTTTTGTCCTGGTTTACTTTGTCACAGTTACATTCTCTTGATTTTTCAAAGTTCATTGTGGATTTCCTTCGTTGAAATGTGTTTTTTTGTGCTTTACCTTGACACAGTTACATTTTCATGATTTTTGTTAGGCTAGGATAGGTTAGGCTAGATCAAGTTAGGTTAGGTTAGGTTAAGGTTAGCCTACGTACGTGCGCGTACGTAGGCTAACCTAACCTAACCTAACTTAACCTAACCTAACATTTCAACGAAGGAAATCCACAATGAACTTTGAAAAATCAAGAGAATGTAACTGTGACAAAGTAAACCACGACAAAACACTACTGAAATATTCCAACTCTTGCATTTCAACCACAACAGAACACTACTGAAATATTCCAACTCTTAAATTTCAACGATAGAAATCCAAATGAACTTTGAAAAATTAAGAGAATGTAACTGCGACTAGGTAAACCACGACAAAACACTATTGAAATATTCAGACTATTGCATTTCATCGAAAGAAATCCAAAATGAACTTTGAAAAATTAAGAGAATGTAAGTGTGACAAGGTAAACCACAACAAAACACTACTGAAATATTCCAACTCTTACATTTTCAATGAAATAAAACCAAATGAACTTTGAAAAATCAAGAGAATGTAACTGTCACAAGATAAACCTCATCAGAACACTACTGTAATATTCCAACTCTTGTATTTCAACGAAAGAAAACCAAAGTGATCTTTGAAAAATCAAAATAATGTAACTGTGACATGATAAACCATGACAAAACACTAGTGAAATATTCCAACTCTTGCATTTCGCTGAAAGAAATTTAAGATGAACTTTGATTCATTGGCAAGGTAAACCATGACAAAACACTACTGAAATATTCTAACTCTTGCATTTCAATGAAAGAAATTCAAGATGAACTTTGATTCTTTGGCAAGGTAAACCATGACAAAACACTACTGAAATATTCCAACTCTTGCATTTCAAAAAATGAAATTCAAAATGAACTTTGAAAAATCAAGAGAATATATCTGTGACAAGGTAAACCATGACAAAACACTACTGAAATATTCCAACTCTTGCATTTCAACGAAAAGAAATTCAAAATGAACTTTGAAAAATTAAGAGAATGTAGACGGTGACAAGGTAGACCAAGACAAAACACTACTGAAATATTCCAACTCTTGCATTTCAATGAAAAAAATCCAAAATGAACTTTGAAAAATTAAGAGAATATAACTGTGACAAGGTACACCACAAAAAAAACACTACTGAAATATTCCATCTCTTGCATTTCAATGAATGAAATTCAAAATGAAATTTGAAAAATCAAGAGAATGTAACTGTGACAAGGTAAACCATGACAAAACACTACTGAAATATTCCAACTCTTACATTTTCAACGAAATAAAACCAAATGAACTTTGAAAAATCAAGAGAATGTAACTGTGACAAGGTAAACCTCATCAAAACACTACTGTAACATTCCAACTCTTGTATTTAAACGAAAGAAAGCCAAAGTGATCTTTGAAAAATCAAAAGAATGTAACTCTGACATGGTAAACCATGACAAAACACTAGTGAAATATTCCAACTCTTGCATTTCAATGAAAGATATTTAAGATGAACTTTGATTCTTTGGCAAGGTAAACCATGACAAAACACTACTGAAATATTCTAACTCTTGCATTTCAATGAAAGAAATTCACGATGAACTTTGATTCTTTGGCAAGGTAAACCATGACAAAACACTACTGAAATATTCCAACTCTTGCATTTAAACGAATGAAATTCAAAAGGAACTTTGGAAAATTAAGAGAATATATCTGTGGCAAGGTAAACCTTGACAAAAGACTACTGAAATATTCCAACTCTTGCATTTCAACGAAAAGAAATTCAAAATGAACTTTGAAAAATTAAGAAAATGTAAACGGTGACAAGGTAAACCAAGACAAAACACTACTGAAATATTCCAACTCTTGCATTTCAATGAAAGAAATCCAAAATGAACTTTGAAAAATTAAGAGAATATAACTGTGACAAGGTAAACCACAACAAAATACTACTGAAATATTCCATCTCTTGCATTTCAATGAATGAAATTCAAAATGAACTTTGAAAAATCAAGACAATGTAACTGTGACAAGGTAAACCATGACATAACACTACTGAAATATTCCAACTCTTGCATTTCAACGAAAGAAATTCAAAATAAACTTTAAAAATCAAGAAAATGTAACTGTGATAGGGTAAACCACAACAGAACACTACTGAAATATTCCAACTCTTGCATTTCAGCGAATGAAATCCAGAATGAGCTTTGAAAAATTAAGAGAAAGTAACTGTGACTAGGTAAACCACGACAAAACACTATTGAAATATTCCAACTCTTGCATTTCATCGAAAGAAACCCAAAATGAACTTTGAAAAATTAAGAGAATGTAAGTATGACAAGGTAAACCACAACAAAACACTACTGAAATATTCCAACTCTTGCATTTCAACGAAATAAAACCAAAATGAACTTTGAAAAATCAAGAGAATGTAACTGTGACAAGGTAAACCACATTAAAACGCTACTGAAATATTCCAACTCTCGCATTTCAACAAAAGAAAACCAAAATGATCTTTGAAAAATCAAGAGAGTGTAACTTTGACATGGTAAACCTTGAAAAAACACTAGTGAAATATTCCAACTCTTGCATTTCAATGAAAGAAATCCAAAATGAACTTTGAAAAATTAAGAGAAAGTAACTGTGACTATGTAAACCACGACAAAACACTACTGAA
Source organism: Artemia sp. Qi Xiang Cuo (assembly GCF_049724085.1). Classification (NCBI taxonomy): domain Eukaryota; kingdom Metazoa; phylum Arthropoda; class Branchiopoda; order Anostraca; family Artemiidae; genus Artemia; species Artemia sp. Qi Xiang Cuo. Next base: position 70,685,241 of record NC_142802.1, on the reverse strand, counting down.
ATATTCCAACTCTTGCATTTCAACGAAATAAAACCAAAATGAACTTTGAAAAATCAAGAGAATGTAACTGTGACAAGGTAAACATCATCAAAACACTACTGAAATATTCCAACTCTTGTATTTCAAGAAAAGAAAACCAAGATGATCTTTGAAAAATCAAGAGAATGTAGCTGTGACATGGTAAACCTTGACAAAACACTAGTGAAATATTCCAACTCTTGCATTTCAATGATGGAAATTCAAAATGAACTTTGAAAAACTAGGAGAATGTAACTGTGACAAGGTAAACCACAACAAAACAGTACTAAAATATTCCAACTCTTGCATTTCATCGAAAGAAATTCAAAATGAACTTTGAGAAATTAAGAGAATGAAAGTGTAACAAGGTAAACCACAACAAAACACTACTGAAATATTCCAACTCTTACATTTCAACGAAATAAAACCAAAATGAACTTTGAAAAATAAAGAGAATGTAACTGTGACAAGGTAAACCTCATCAAAACACTACTGAAATATTCCAACTCTTGCATTTCAAGAAAAGAAAACCAAGATGATCTTTGAAAAATCAAGAGAATGTAGCTGTGACATGGTAAACCTTGACAAAACACAATTGAAATATTCCAACTCTTGCATTTCAATGAAAGAAATTCAAAATGAACTTTGAAAAATTAAGAGAATGTAACTGTGACAAGGTAAACCACAACAAAACACTATTGAAATATTCCAAATCTTGCATTTCATCGAAAGAAATTCATTTTTCAAAGTTAATTTTTTCAAAATGAACTTTGAAAAATCAAGAGAATGTAACTGTGATATGGTAAACCATGACAAAACACTAGTGAAATATTCAAACTCTTGCATTTCAATGAAAGAAATTCAGAACGAACTTTGAAAAATCAAGAGAATGTAGCTGTGACAAGGTAAACCACAACAAAACACTACTGAAATATTCCAACTCTTGCATTTCAACGAAAGAAATTCAAAATGAACTTTGAAAAATCAAGAGAATGTTACTGTGGCAAGGTAAAACACAACAAAACACTACTGAAATATTCCAACTCTTGCATTTCAACGATAGAAATTCAAAATGAACCTTGAAATATTAAGAGAATGTAACTGTGTTAAGGTAAACTATGACAAAACACTATTGAAATATTCCAACTCTTGCATTTCAGTGAAAGAAATCCAAAATGAACTTTGAAAAATCAAGAGAATGTAACTGTGACATGGTAAACCACGACATAACACTACTGAAATAATCCAACTCTTGCATTTCAATGAAAGAAATTCAAAATGAACTTTGAAAAATCAAGAGAATGTAACTGTGAGAAGGTAAACCACGACAAAACAATACTGAAATATTCCAACTCTCGCATTTCAACGAAAAAAATCCAAATGAACTTTTAAAAATAAAGAGAATGTAACTGTGACATGGTAAACCACGACAAAACACTAATGGTGGGAGGGGGAGCCAAAAGTTGGGGGATGGGGTCCTTTTGTCTCAAAATGCGCAAATTAAAAAGTATTAAAAAATGGGGAGGGGCTCTTTGGGGACCCGGGAGGGCCTTTGGAGGTTCGGTGGGTCCTTTGGGGGCCGGGTGGTCCTTTGGGAGCCCGGGGGACCTTTGGGGCCGGCGGGTTCCTTCGGGGTTGGGGTAGGGGGATCGGGGCCCTTTGGGGTTGGGGTATGGGGATCGGGGCCCTTTTGGGTTGGGGTAGAGGACTTCACAACACTTTTCAAATGGAACTTGTTTATTATAACGACCACAGAGTTTCACCCTCAAATCCTCTTCTAAAACATCTTCTAAAATCATCTTTTAAAATGTCTCTAACTGTTTCGCCGAAATAATTCCCTAAAATGTCTAAAATGGTTTCGCCCAAATAACCCCTAAACGTAATTTCTGCGTGTTCCTTTTGTTTTTGACATCCCTGCGCTGTCACATCTGAAATTACTGGGAAACCCTCTCCTGCGTTAATCTCTTCATCTCATAAATGTTCCTAGCTACACTATTAAGGTTTCGTTAGAATATCAATTTATCTCTCCGACTTAAAGATCAGTGAAGCCGTATTTAAAAATAGAATTTCTATCTCTTTAGAGTCCCGCATAATTCCAAGATAACAAGTGATGTCATTTCTAATTCCTGACAGTAAAGATCAATGAAGCCCTATTTAAAAATAGAACATTAATTTTTCTCTCTGACCTAAAGAGCGTTTATCCCTCAGACCTAAGATCAAAGAAGCCATACTTGTTTCTTTATTCCCATTTTTGTAAATCAATAATCCCCCTAGCGATTATGTAAATCAAGTTCTCAGAAATTATCTCCCCTTTCGTGAATCAATCATTCCCCTCGATTCTGTAAATCAATTTCATCGAAACCAAGAAATATCCATAAATGTGAGAAAGGTCCTGTTTTTTCATTCTTATTGTAAAAAAAAAAAAAACAAACATGAATTACTGTTGACATCCATGAAAAACATCAAATAAATTGACCGTGACACATAACCGTCCAAGAAAAAATCCATAAATGTAAGAAAATTCATGTTTTTCCATTCTCACTGACAAAAACCATAAAACAGACATAAATTGATGTTGACATCCATGAAAAACATCAAATAAATTGACCAACACACATAACCATCCAATAAAAATCAATAAAAGTGAGAAAAGTCCTGTTTTTTTAAGTGAGAAAAATCCTGTTTTTTCATTCTCACTGACAACGAACCATAAAAACATGCATAAATTATGTAAAAAAGTTGTAGGTGGCAGCAGTAGAGCCCCGTCGGAGCTCATGAGGCCTTTCTACTAACAACGCTGAACAAAATGGCTATCTAAAAATTTTGATTGGATGTGTTTGGAGAAAAGGTGGGCGAGATAGGGCGGTTAGTTGCCCTCAAATCACTTTCGACTATTAAAAAGGGCACTAGACCTTTGAATTTCCAATCGAATGTGTCCTTTTTTAAGTTTCTACGACAAAGATTTCAATAAAAACTTTTATGCCCACAGGGCATAAATTATAACCCTTGCCCTGAAGACTGTGGGAGGAGAGTCCTGCTCAAAGGTATAATTTCCTGAACTTTAAACTGCGTGGCACAAAATGGCTATATCAAAATTTTGATTGGATATGTTTAGGGAAATGGTGGGCGTGGAAGGGTGTTAGTTGCCTTCCAATTACTTTCGACTATAAAAAAGGGCACTAGCCATTTCAATTTCTAATCAAATGAGTCCTTTTTGAAGTTTCTATGACAACGCGTTCTATAAAGACCTTATATACCTCCAGGGCATAACTTACAACCCTTGCCCTGAGGGCTGTGGGGGGGTTGCCATCCTCAAAAACCTAATTTACAGAACTTAAAATTACGTTGAATAAAATGGCTATCTCAAAATTTTGATTGGATGTGTTTGGGGAAAAGGTGGACGTGAGAGGGGGGTTAGTTGCCCTCCAATCACTTTCGACTATTAAAAAGGGCACTAGCCCTTTGAATTTCTAATTAAAAGAGCCTTTTTGAAGTTTCTACGACAACGCCTTCTATAAAAACCTTATATGCCCCCAGGGCATATCTTACAACCCTTGCCCTGAGGGTTGTGGGGGAGTGTCCTCCTCAAAAAGATTTTTTCTATGTGGAAATCAACTACGCTGAACAAAACGGCTATCTCAAAATTTTGATTGGATGCTTTTGGGGGAATGATGGGCGTGGGAGGGGGGCTGGTTGCCCTCCAGTCACTTTCGACTATTCAAAAGGGAACTAGCCCTTTGAATTTCCAATCGAATGAGCCTTTTTTAAAGCTTCTACGACAACGCGTTCTATAAAAACCTTATATGCCCCCAGGGCATAACTTAAAACCCTTGCCCTGAGGGTAGTGCGGGAGTGTTCTCCTCAAAAACATATTTTCTTTCTGTAAATCCACTACGCTGAACAAAATGGCTAACACAAATTTTGATTGGATGTGTTTGGGGGAATAATGGGCGTGGGGGGAGGGGCTAGTTGCCCTCCAATCACTTTCGACTATTCAGAAGGGCACTAGTCCTTTGAATTTCCAATCAAATGAACCTTTTTTGAAGTTTCTACGACAACGTGTTCCATAAAAACCTTATATGCCCCCAGGGCATAACTTAGAACCCTTGCCCTGAGGGTTGTGGGGGAGTGTCCTCCTCAAAAACATAATTTCTATGTGGAAATCAACTACGCTGAACAAAACGGCTATCTCGAAATTTGTATTGGATGTGTTTGGGGGAATGATGGGCGTGGGGGGATAGCTGCCCTCCAATTACTTTCGACTATTAAAAAGGGGCCCTAGAACTCTCGGTTTCCAATTTAATGAGCCCCTTTTGAAGTCTCTACGATGACCCCTTCCATATGAAGTGCCCTACTCTAAAGTAAAAAAATAATATATGGTACATTGTGCCAACATTGTTCTTATATGTCCTCAGGGCATAACTTAAAACCCTTGCCCCGAGGGTTGTGGGGGAGTGTCCTCCTCAAAAAGATATTTTCTATCTGGAAATTATCTACGCTGAACAAAATGGCTATCTCGAAATTTTGTTTGGATGTGTTTGGTGGAATGATGGGCGTGGAGGGGGGGGGGACTAGTTGCCCTCCAATCACATTCAACTATTAAAAAGAGCACTAGCCATCCCAATTTCCAATCGAATGAGCAACTCCTTCGATACGAAGTGCCTGTCGAAGAAAAAAAAACACATTGTGGGCACATCGTTCTTTACTTAGGCAGCGCTAGCGCGTTGCCTATGAAATTTACACATCCCTTTTGACTTGGGCTAATCAGGGCGAGGTCGAATTGTATTTTTGTTTACCGGAGTCACTTTATTTTCATGAGCAAATTTGCAACTAGCTCCCTTCTTGCAAAAACCATTCCGAAAGAACCAACACTCTCTTTTATTGGCCTACGGTGGCTTGATTATTTTCTCGAAAATGATACGTAAGTCCTCTTCCTGTAACTTGTCAATCGGAATCACAGTATAAAGATATAGCAGTAAGTTTACCGCAGATAATTCCTGGATCTTCATTCTCGGTGCGAACAAACAGCTCCTCCCACTTATGCTTGCATTAGCGCGTACAAACAGCTCCTCTCATTTGATCTGCCATCAGAGGTCCAATTACCCTGGAACACGTATTTTGGCAGAAACTTTCTCAAAATGTTTTTGAAACAAACTTGAGACTTTGAAACCTACTTTTAATTCTTAAAAACATCTAATAATAACATTGCACTACTAATTACCGATTTTCATATATGTATTGGAATAAATTAGTTTCTTCAAAATTTAGTGTTCCAACGTTGAAGCCAAGTTTCGCGGTCAAGAGAAATCTGACCTCTCTACCCGTGAAAATATCTAATTTCGCTTATGTTTCTATGTTCTCTGGAGCAGTCGCACCTCGGTCCGGGTTTTTTATAATGGGTGAGATAGGGAAAGATCATACTGCCTATAATTTATATACTATGATCGGAATCACATTATTCTCATCACTTGCAGCTATGTCAGTGTTATTATTCACTGCACTTGGAAGGGCCGTATCCGATGTAACTGACGTCACACTTACAGCATTCATTTCACGTTGGTTGTTTTGGGCGGCTCGCTGGGTACCAAGTTCACGGCCGCTTGGGATTTGATCCAGGGGAAACCGGTTTTGAAACTGATTTAACTGCATCTTAAGAGAATCGATTGTTGTTTTTTTTTCGTCGACTAAAATGTCTAGTTTGTGGCATTCTTGCATACCAATCGAAAGCTTCTCAGAAACAGACCTGACTTCATTGTCAAGCTTATCGATAACAGAATCACGGGCAGAAAGTTCATCCTCAAGGGTAGAGCATTTATTTCTTAACGCTGAAATTTCTCGTATATGTTCTGCACAATCGACACAGGGAGTTTTCTGCTTTATGCTGGGCCTAGTTATTGTCTTTGCCTGGGGATTGGAGGACCTGGGAGTGACTATAGGCGTGTTTTTTGTAACAGATCTAGCGTTTGCTTTTGGCGTAACTTTGCCAGAAAGTTTTTCATCACTCGTAATCAAAGGGGAAGTGGGAAAATCACAGTTTAAGCAAAGCCATTTCTGTAACTTCTCTCTTAAACCAAGAGTAATCTTTGCACATTTGGGGTGCCACCATTGGCTGCATTTAGTGCACTCAACTGTCCCACTGGTTGCTGGGTTTCTACATTCAGGACAATAGTATTTAGGCATTATTAAAAGGGAAAGTATTGATTCTGATTGACGGGGGGAACTTCCCCTCTCCTGCTTAGCAATTAGGGTTACGTTAATATCTTATTAAATCACTTTACGTCTACACTCTTTGAATGCTCAAAATTAACAATAATTCTAAATCTCTTACTGCACTCAATTTCACTTGTTGCGCAATCCAATTAGATTCAAAGTTCAATCCAGTTTATGTCCTCACGGAATATCAAGAATATAGGTCAAGTCCACCAAAAACCAACAATGAGAAAAATCTCAATGAAAAAAAAACAACAAACAAACAAACAAACGAGACTGTGGCCAGTCCAGAGAAAAGAAAAGACAAATGAAAAACAACGCGGATATTTCGCCTGTATCCAAGCAAGGCGTCTTCAGCACGGAAGAAACACAAGAAGAACAGGATAAAAAAAAAACAAGATAAAACTACAAACCAATAAAACCACCACAAAAAAAAAATTATACTTGGCTCAAACTGATACATGTAAGGAAAAGATGTTAATATAAAGTTACTTCAGTGAGGAGGACACCGGATTAACTGAGGAAAAATGAAAAAACTGTAAATTAATTTAATTACTTTGTTGTGAAATAATCCTTTCGATTGCCAATTTTGAAGCAAATCGTTTCTGTCTAGCAGTTAAAATAGTCCCTTGATTCGATTGGAAATTGGGGTGGCTAGTGCTCCTTTTTAATAGTCGAATATCAAACAGTTCGTGGTAACGAATTGTAAGTAAGGAAAGACTCAGTCTAATAGAAACCGAAACTCTATAAAACAGAATTTAATTAGCAACAGATGTGATCAGCAGCCTCCCGCACCATTTTTTCCCTAAATGCATCCGGTCAAAATTCTGAGATACCCATTTTGTTCAAAATAGTCCAAAGGTCAAACAACTATGCCTCTGGGGCTGACAAAACCCACTAATGTCCCATGAGCAAGGGCTGTAAGTTATGCAAGTAGCCCATTATTAACGTTTAAGGTCTTTTATTGAAGGGGTTGTCGTACAGACATTTGAGGGGGGCTCATTCGATTGGAGATCTGAAACTAGAATTCTGAATTTACTGCTTTTCAATAATTCTAAATTGATTGGCTATTTCACAATTTTGAACCGATTGCACTGTGGCTTTTCTGTGGGCTGAAAATGTAATTTTCACGAAGAAATGGTAGACAACGCCACGTTACTGCGGCCTGATATCTCCGAATACTTCAAAAGGGTACTGAAATTTTTAACTTCGGTTCGAATTATCCTATCCCTAAGATCTTAAGACCTAGCCCCTGCATTGCATTCTCTGACAAACAAAATATTGATGCACAATTTTCATCAAGAGTATTCTTCTTCTTGGGAATGTTTTATCCCTTTTCCTCAAATTTGGCACGTTTTCTCTAGCTTGAAGGTTCATTTTTTTAGAGCTTTGGTTACTATTCGCTAGACTCGCTCTTTACTTACGGTTTATTACCACGAATTGTCTGATTTTTCTTCCTTTAGTTTCCTATAGGCCACAGAGTCAATATTTGCATCGGGATTGTCAATTTCGATATCTTTAATGCCAAATTAAACGGATTATTAATAGAAACATATTTTAAAACCTGGTTTAAACTAGCTTTTCTTATAATCAGCCAGTATAGAATTGGCATAACGCAGCTTAAATTAGCGCAAACATTCCTAACCAGAATTGATATCAAATCCATCATTGATCCACACGCATAACACCGCTATATCATGCCTATGTCTACTTATGTTGGAATTAGAAAGTTCTTGACATCTTTCAAGAGAAATTGATAGGTCTTGATGAGTTCCGGGATATAGCGATTGGTTCATGTGGAATTAGTTTATTCAAGGTAAATACAACCTAGAAATAGATCGTAATTCTTGAGAAACGTCAGTCAAATTGGAAAAAAAGTGTGTTTTTTTTTGTTTTTTGCTTCTTTACATGATGCTTGCAAAATGTTTTGCCTTCAAGATAAAATCTTTGCAGTTAAAAATAAGTGAAAAGTTAATTTGATAGTCTAAAAACTGCTGTTTTTTTCTATGTTGAAAGAGATCATCTTACAATACCAAGGCCAGTGACAATGAAATATGAGTATATAAGAGGGAATAAGAAATGTTTTGATTTTGATGTGCTTGGAACTTTAAAAGTGCAATTTTTGGATATATATATATATATATATATATATATATATATATATATATATATATATATATATATATATATATATATATATATATATATATATATATATATATATATATATATATATATATATATATATATATATATATAAATATATTGTGCTATAGGTGCTACCAGCTACGTGCCATAATTGTGCTATAGGTGCTACCTACTACGTGCCATAATTGTATCTGTGCTCAAAACACCACTATGTCAACCTTATATCTACTTATGTTGAAATTAGAAACTTCTTGACATCTCTTGGAGAATATTGATAGATCTTGATGAGTTCCGGTATATAATGATTGGTTCATGTGGAAAGAGTTTATTCAAGGTAAATGCAACCTAGAAATAGATGCACCTCTTGGGAAATATTGGTTGTATTTGAGAAACATTATTGTAAGATTTCAGAGAAATTCATTAAAATAAGGAAATGGCTTGAGATAAACCTCCCAATGCATATTTATCGAAAATATTTAAGTCCATTTTCAGATCATTTATTCTAATAGGTGTGCAATTTTTTTCGTTCTTGAGATAACTTCTTTTGCACTTGAACAAAATTGAAAAAGTCAGTTGGGTGGGTAGGATTCGGTGATTTCATTGTTATTTTTTAAGATCAAAATGGTAGTCTTCAAAGTACAAAGTTTTTTGGGCATTTATCTGTGTAGCCAGTAAACACTCGAGAATTTGAATCTACAGGTACGGGTTTGAAACAACTGAGACACTTGGGAGATAGATAGGATATATATATAATTCGGGCTGTATATTTTCACATTAGGGGAGGGGGTTAAGTATAGCGGGCTGCATGCAAAATATAACCTGACTTAATCAAAATACCAGCTAAGTATTTATTAAAATATAGCTACAATGTAATTTTCCACTGAGCCGAAGCTAATTGTCACCGTATACAAACAGGAATAAACCGGTCATTGTCTGATTTATAGATCCAAATTGTCCAGTGTGTACTGGCTAACGGATAAGTACCGATTTTTTCACAACGTATCAAAGACGGTACGCGCTACTACCTCCTGCCTTTGTCAGGGTAGGCGTGTATGTACTGCTTGTATTATACAAAAATTTACTGTTATGATATAAATTTTCTCTTCTTTTTAGAATCGTTTTACCGCTAAAATATATTCTTAGAAAAGTAAGGGTATTGAATAAAAACAAACTATTTCAATAGTTGAAACTAAAAATTTATTATTTACTTAATACTAGTAGACCATCACTAGTTTTAAGAATTATTTTTCAGCCTGTAAGACCGAAAACGGTTTCCGGGTCACCGGGTGTAGCCCGCTTAGATCCATATCGATGGCAGCAGGTTGCAAATTTCGGAACTCAAGAAACTTTCAGGTATCTAAAATCGGGGCTCTTGAATCAGAAAATAATCTAAAGTAATTTAGAGGCCATGACAGCACCTCCATTGATAAAGGGCACCGGTGAGATCATTAATTTTAAACCCGTCAAAGAAGACAGCCAAGTAATGCTAATTTACGCTAAGTAATATATAGGGAAAAAACTAGAAACAGATCTTCTTTGAAGTACTGCCCTCATCCCTCTTCCCGCCTAAATTATCAAAATTTATTTTTGCCGTAAAGTATAAATAATTGTTCCATCCGGGGGGGGGGGGGGTTCAAGGAGCACCATCACACAGAAAAGCATCTAAAAATTAATAGTACTCAAAAATTGTTTCATTGAAAAAGTTTCCAAGGAGCATAAGGAGGTCCTTATACACAGGGATATACTATCATTAACAAGCTGCTATCCTGACTTTAGATGCCTTGGGGTTCTGAAATTAATAAGGTACCACCCTGATTTTGCATCCCAAGAAGCCCCAACCTGGGTACCGACGGACCCAATTTCTGTGAAAACCTATTCCTCCCTATAGACTTCTTTTACTGCCTTTTTGAATCGTTTTTGTTAAATCTAGTTTTTTTTCTGTCTTTTTTGACTTTCTTTTAGCTTTTATTTACACTTTTTATAAGCTTCGTAAGTCATTATGAATTAATCAGCTCCCATATCTTTGAAAACTTTTGTTTCCATAATAGGAGTGGAGCTGTCTCCCCTTAGAACCAACGCGGTACGCTTAGGCCATATACATTCCTTCAAATGAAGAGTGGTTATAGGGGCAACTTAACCCTCAATATTGATCTGGAAACCTCAAATTTTAGGCCTAATAATTCTTTTTAAGACTCATACCCTTACCCTTCTCCCCCTCTATAGAATCCACAAAAAAAGGTGCTTAGAAATACGTTTTAGCTTCGTAACTGAAAAAAAATCATATTCAAAATAAAAGAGCAAATCTAGATTAATTTTTATTAAAATCTAAGCAACATTTTGAAAGTGGACATTTCAGAAGCCTGAAAATCATAATAACAGTTTTGGAGAAATGGCTGCGGAAAATGAGAAAACCAAATTAGAGAGTTGGATGAAACATTTGTGTTTCCTAGTGTCAACCTCGGATGGCTTATACTACTGTAAAGTATTTGGAACATAAATTCGAGAAGGCTTTTTCTGGTGTCTCGTTTCTTAGAGATTTGGCCATGTATATGTCAACGAGAACAGTCCAGGGGGGGGGGCGTTGGGGACTAATGCTAGTCGTTGGAACGGGGCCGGTACCAGGCATGTTTTAAAAACCAAGAGCTGGAACGTACGTTACAGGAAAGTTATCTTATTTGATCATATATAAATACAGTCCAACGTTCGCCTTCGTCGCAGCTAGTTGTTCTTGTGCTACCTTATTTTCTCTATGTGTATTCTCACGTTATTTAATAAAGACCATGTACCAACGTTTATCGTCTATCTTTGGAATTTACGTAAACCGTTACATCTGCCAATATAAAAGGCATACAAATAAAGAACCTAAAAAGAGGTTTACAAAGTGGTAAAGAGAGGTTTTACAGAGTGGTGACAGCAGTGGTTTACAGAGTGGTGGCAAGCGGTTAAAACTAGTGGAGCATATATCACTAGTGGAAAACCTCCAAGTGACATTTGAGTGACCGTTATAAGTATTTACGACATCTTATGCTAAATACTGGCAACATATTGAAGAGTATTTCGCCCGCTAACAGACTGTGATATTGAGCTGCAAATACTACAAAAGACTCATTAATAAGACATCAAACGTTACGAGCTATTGTACTTTCTTCTATTTAAAGCGCCTTCTTGAGAAACACTCTTTTAAATGAACATTTTGAAATAGGCTGTTACACAATGCCTAATATGGATTTCCTTGCGATAGCTTCTACCTACTAATTAAATAAAAAAAACAAGTTTTTTTAACTGAAAGTAAGGAACGACGTTAAAACTTAAAACGAACAGAAATTATTCCGTATATGAAGGGGGCTGTCCCCTCCTCAACGCCTCGCTCTTTACGCTAAAGTTTTTTTATTGTTTAAAAAAATAGAGTTGTGAGAAAGTCAAACTTTAGCGTAAAGAGCGAGGCGTTGAGGAGGGGACAGCCCCTTTCATATACGGAATAATTTCTGTTCGTTTTAAGTTTTAACGTCGTTCCTTACTTTCAGTTAAAAAACTTGTTTTTTTTATTTAATTTTTGAACGTTTTTGAATTAATGCAGGTTTTGATTTTGGCTCACCGTACATGAATAATTAAAACAAAATTTGCATATTATATTTGGTTAAATGGCTTTCTCGAAACTTGTTTAATTTTATTTACGAACGTTTTTATTAGTAATAAATATACATAACTTAGAATTAACTTACGCAACGAACTTCTATATTCATAAATTTTTAACACGTATATTAGGGGTTCGCCCCCTAGTCAATACCCTGCTCTTTAAACTATAGTTCGAATTTTTTTCCAGTTCTTTAAAAATGACCTCTTAATCACAATCAGTTGATCAGTTGAAAAACTTGTTTTTTTTATTTAATTCCTGATCTTTTTCTTTAATAATGCTGGGAAATCCGGCGCCCCCTTCATAGCAATGTCCCTTCCCCCATGAAAACTTCCTTCATGGAAAGATCCTTCCATATAGCCCCCGACCCTCTCCTTCCCCCACCTCCCACACAAAATCACAACAGAAAAAGTTAGAATAATTAACAATAAACAATAAACTATTTTAAAAATTAGTAAATTTAAAAAATATAAGAACAACCCCAGGGGACGTTGGGGGATCACGTCATCCTAAAAGACATTTTTATCATATTTTCAACCATGCTGAACAAAATGGCTATCTCAAAATTTTGATCGGGTGACTTTAGGAAAAAATGAGCGTGGGAGGGGGCCTAGTTGCCCTCCATTTTTTTTGTCACTTAAAAAGGGAAGTGAAACTTTTAATTTCCGTTCTAATGAACCCTCCCCCGATATTCTAGGACCACTAGGTCGATACGATCACCCCTGGGAAAAAAAAAAAAAAAAAAAAAAAAAAACACACCAAAACACCCCCGAATCCGTTATCTTTCTTCATGAAAACTAAGCAAAATTCTCGATTTTTATACGTCGGAGCTTGAAACCTCTAGAATACGGTTCTCTGGTACGTTAAATCTGACAGTACGAATTATATTAAGGTTACGCAGCGTGTAGGGGGTTTCCTCTTTTTTATTGAAAATCAGCCAAATTTTCTCAGGCGCGTAACTTTTGATAGGTAAAATTCAACTTAATGAAACTTGTATATTTGAAATCAGAATTGAAATCTGATTCTTTTGATGTATCTATTGGTATCAAAATCCTGTTTTTTAGAGTTTCTGTTACCATTGAGCCGGGTCGCTCCTTACTTACAGTTCGTTACCACGAACTGTTTGATTCAAATTTCTACAACTGAGAGTCTCCGGTTGATTTCTACCTTCGCTTAGCCATTCTACGTTTGGTAAATTTTTTCTTTTACATTACTTTATACAGTCGACGTGTAATATGCATTTGAAAGTTTCTACCCAAAGTATAACATTTTTAATACAATAATCGGAAATTAATTATCAACTACGATTACATTTGACGCTAATGATTTAATGGAAACCAGCTCTAATTGGATTTGGAACGGACTATCTTTCGTCAGTGATTTAGTACGGCTAAACAACCCAGTAAATTCTATTATACCCTTGTCGTTAAAAGTGAAGTTTATTGCCCAAAATCTAGCGTCCGTAAAAAAAAAAAAAAAAAAAAAAAAAAGTGTTTAAGACCAATATTTAAATTTTTAGAGTAATTGTTTTTTCAAATTTTGATATCAATATGTCAGTTATTATTTCTATATTTGATCCCGCGGAATATGGATATAACAAAAAGGTTGCCTTTGACTTTGTAAAACAGTGGAGGATAAATGGCATATTTCCATTTCTTTTATTTGACTCCCCTCGATTATAAATTTGTCAAGTTTAAAATGTGGATTACTTGTAGCATATGCCCCAGGCAAAATAGTAGGCAAAATGGTTGCAGAAATTTGTAGACGTGGCTCAATTTAAGGATGAAAGGGCATATCTATTCTATAGAAGGATGCAAAAATTAGGAAGGTCATGTAGGGTGTCCTTAGAAGCCAGGGATGATGGTGTAGTCCTTGGGAAGATTTGCTCTTAATTTATTCAAGGAGTGGATCAGACCGTCCTACAAACGGTAATTGTTAGAGAATAGTGCAGAATTTTTTTGTTTAAGTGATGCGTACAAGGCTGCAAAGCAATATGAACAGATAGAACAGATAGTGGGGAAGAGAGACGCGTCTTCCTTTTCCGATGAATTTTTTTCCACGCGAACGAGGGTGAAAGTTGTACTCAATGATAATGCAAATGCACTGCAATATGGCACTGCTGCCTGGCAGGGCGGTTTGGCAACCCCTGACAAGGGAGCTAGTTTTGAGGTCCCTTGGGATGGTACTGATGCCTCACGGGATGTTTTTTTTTTGTTGCGCTGCGAGATGGTACTGATTCCTCCCAGGGCGGTTTGGCTACCCAGGAAAAGGGAGCTGTTTTTGGGGTCCCGTAGGATGGTACTGAGGCCTCACGTGATGTTTTTTTTGTGGCCCTGCGAGATGGTAATGATGCCTCGTAGGGCGGTTTTGCTACCCATGAAAAGGGAGTTTATTTTGAGTTTCCTTGGAATGGTAATGATGCATCACGGGATGTTTTTTTTGTTGCACTGTGAGATGGTACTTATGCCTCACAGGGTGGTTTGGCTACCCATGGAAAGGGGGCTGGTTTTGAGGTCCAGTGGGATGAGAAAAAAAAAAGGTGGAAAGGGGGCTGGTTTTGAGGTCCAGTGGGATGAGGTTGATGCCTCACGGGATGGTTTTAATGCGTAGCGCTAATAGTTATGTAGAGATATCAACAGTAGTACTGCCATTTGTCGAACCACAAGTTAGTAGAGCAAACCCAAATAGGTCAAAACCGAGGCGTTCCATAGCAATAAAACCCCGAGGATTTTATTGGTAATAATATCTTGACGTCATTGCAGCATGGTAGGCCAATCAAACTGCAATGGTTGACATATCTATTCCATTATTGATAAGTTTATGCAATTTAATTTATTTGTCGCCGGTATTTTCAGGATTAATTAGCCTTTCTCGGTCACTCCTTTTGCCCTAATTCAAACTTTATACATAATCCCAACTTTCCTTGTCCTCATCAAAATTCAGGGGTATAGGGAACAAGTCTATTTATAAATTATAGAGAGAAAAATGAAGTGTTAAAATATCGAGTTTCCGACTACTGTTATTAGTGTGGTTCGTTTATACTATGTAAGTTTTTGCTTATGCAAGTATTGTGTAGTGTTTATATTATGTTATTCTTTACTAGTTTATGCTGAAGAATGTTAGTAGGTGAGAAGTGAATAATTTGGGAAGGGTATTGAATGTTTTGAATTCAATTAAAGTTTGAGGGTTTAACGAGCAGGGGATAAGCCAAATTTGGGAAATTTAACTTAAAACAGGGGGGAGAAAATGTAAATTATTTAGAACATAAATTCGAGAAGGTGTTGTAGGGTGTCCCTTGTCTGGAAGATTTGGCATGGTAGAGGTCAACGACACGGGTACAGGGGGGGTCTTTGGGACAAAAACTAGTCTTGGGAAGGGGTCTTTTACCAAGCATGGTTGAACAACCAATAGCTGGAACTTCCGTTCCAGGAAAGTTGTTTTCTTGGCTCATTTCTAAAGGCAGTCCATCTTTCGCCTTCGTCGTAGCTAGTTGTTCTTGTGCTACCTTATTTTCTCTATGTGTATTCTCAGGTTATTTAATAAAGACCATGTACCAACGTTTATCGTCTATCTTTGGAATTTACGTAAACCATTACATCTGCCAATATAAAAGGCATACAAATAAAGAACTAAAAAGAGGTTTACAAAGTGGTAAAGAGAGGTTTTACACTACGTTGACTTTTTAGTAGTACATTCGGTCTAACCATCTTCCTTCAGACCAAGGACGCCTGGGGAGCAATCCAGCTCTCCAATATTCATTTAAAGGAACGCTCGTTATAATTTGGCA
Organism: Artemia sp. Qi Xiang Cuo; assembly: GCF_049724085.1. NCBI lineage: Eukaryota > Metazoa > Arthropoda > Branchiopoda > Anostraca > Artemiidae > Artemia > Artemia sp. Qi Xiang Cuo. Next base: position 70,669,444 of record NC_142802.1, on the reverse strand, counting down.
AAGTTGGGTCTACGATCCATTTCTAAGGCTATAAATAATTTATTAGACCAAACTCGATCATCATGACAAAAACTAAAATTACGAAGAAAGCGATTAACCGTGATTAAATAACAGCCAGTAAAAAACCTGAAAAAATTATTCAAAAATTTCGGTCAAGACTTCCGTTTAGGCGTCTTTAGTGCAGAATAAAACTGATAAAAATATAAAAAACCAAACCTTAAAACAAAAACATCAAACTAAAATTGGACGACCCTTTCCTAGTAACGGTGAAAGGGTAACCCATTCACTGGCTGTTAATTGTCCTCGTTTTCTTCCTTTCTTCGCGATTTTTGTTTTATAAGGCTTTAACCCCCCCCCCCCTCCCCCCCAAAAAAAAAAATATCTACTGGCCTCCCCAACAGCACTTGCGAAACTATGCGATACTGTGCGAAGATTAATTAAGATAAAATAAGTGGGCTCAGTCAACTAAAGCTTATAAATAATTCCTCGTTTTGAATAGACATATCAAAACATATCAAAACATATCAAAAATTTCGTGGAAACGACCTGTAAGTAAAGAAGACATATGTCTATAAAATTTGCATAATTTAAGAAAAGGAGGAGAAAAATCTTCTAGAAGGGGTGCCATTTTATTGTATTTAGTAGCACCATGCTCAATATGTCAAACAACCTTGCTTCGGAGGTTCCAAACTCCTCTGTACAAAAGCACGAAATTTTGCATTTTATCTGAGAAATATGGTAACGGATGCGTTTTTTCATCTTTATTTGTTTTTGTTTTTTCATGGACAACCATGAAGCGTGGTTCTGCAGCGTGGACGATCTGAAAACGGAGGAAGATTTGCTAGATGTTCTCCAGAGAAATTGCTTACGGATTGTTTGAGTACCTGACCGTATCTCAAACAGTAACCTATACGAAAAATGTGGGTAAATCCCACTTTCGAGAGCTATAATGAAATAAAGGTTTAGATGGTTCGGAGACGTTCTGTGGAAGAAGAGTGACATGTTGCCAAAGGTCGTCCTTGTTGAGCAGCCGTCTAGGGCCAAACGAAACGGATGTCGACCCCAAATGGGGTGGGAGGATGTCATAATGAAATATTTGAAGTAAATGGGAACTTCTTGGGAGGATGCAAGGAGGTAGCCTTTGTATAGATTGGGATGGAGGAGGAGCTTATGTAGCTGTGTTGGTCTCAGGCGGCTTGGTGCTACAGTTAGTTGTTAGTAGTAGTAGCAGTAATCAGGGATAAAAAAGGGCAATAAAGGTCAATTTCCACCATTTTGCCACAAACAAAAATTTATTCAAAGAGGGCAAGAAGTCTACTGATAAAAAAAGACTCTAAGATACTTAACCATTTTAAAACTGTTGAATACCCTTTTTATTGAATTCCCCAGTTCTGACAAAAAAAAATTGTTAGGTAGTCACGCATTTTTCCCTAGGCGCAATGAACAAACAAAAAAAAAGTTTTTTTTCCGATGAAAGTGAAGAGCGACGTTACAACTAAAAATGAAGAGAAACGATCCTGTGTATGAGGGCGGCTACACCACCGTCCAACTACACGCTTAATTCTATCCGCTTAAATTAAACAAGTAATTAACTGAAGGTATTATAGAATTCATAAAATGAAGCCAGTTGGTAATTGCATGTAGTTTTATTTACCAGTTACCTTTCAACATACTTAAGCCAAAAAGCTTCATTGTAAGAAATGCGAATAAGTGAGCCCTTCCATTTGCGAGATATTGAAAAAGATAAATAAACTTTTGATCACATTGTTCTGCAATTAGAGAATTCATTGTTTGAAGCATAGGGAGACAAAAGTCAAAGGTTAGAGGAAAGAGTGGGAGCTTCGGGGAACGCAGCTTCTATCAAACAGTTCGTAGTAATAAACTGTGAGTAAGGAGCGATGCGCCTCAATAGTAACCGATAGTCTAAAAATCAGAGTCTTGATAACAATAGATACATCAAAAGAATCAAATTTCGATGCTTATTCAAAATATGTAAAACTCATCAAATTTAATTGTTCCCATTAAAAGTTACGAGTCTGAGAAAATTTGCTTAATTTTTGAAAAAGGGGAAAACACCCCCGAAACATCAAGTGATTATAATGAAAATAACAGCATACCAGATTCAGCATACCAGAGAACCCTACTGTAGATGTTTCAAGCTCCTATGTAAGAAAATTTGGAATTTCGGATTTTTGTAAGAATAAAAATCACGGATTCGTATTTTTTTCCCTCCCAGGGGTGATCATGCCGAGCCAGTGATCGTAAAAGATTGGGGTAAGGCTCATTTGATATGAAATCAAAGTTCTAGTGCCCTTTTTAAGTGACCAAAAATACAGGAGGTCAGCTAGTCCCCCTTCCATGCTCATTTTTTCCTCAAAGTCATCTGATCAAAATTTTGAGATGGCTATTTTTTTTAGCACAGTCGAAAGACCTAATACCTATTTCTTTGAGGATGACTTAACCCCCCACATTCCGCAGGGGAAGGGCTGTAAGTTATGAACTTTGCCCATCGTTTATAGATAGTATTGATTATTGGGAAGCATACAGACGTTCTCAGGTGAGATTTTTCTGGTGGGAAGGTGGGTTATGTTGGAAGATTTTTCCATGGTGTAATTTTTCATGGGGGAAGGGAATTTCCATGGAGGAAGGGGCGGATTTCCCAGCATTATTTAAAAAACGATCAAAATATTTTTTCAACTGTTTTTTTCAACTGAAAGTAAGGAGGAACATTAAAACTTAAAACGAACAGAAAGTGTTACGTATTTGAGGGGGTTGCTTCATCGTCAGCACATCGCTCTTTACGCTAAAGTTTTTTTTAGTACTTTTAAAGATCTTTTTATTCTAATTAAACGGCCTTTGTGGTTCAAGAGTTATTCTTAAATAATTGGGACAACATTCAAACCTTAGCGTAAAGACCGAGGTATTGACGAGGAGACGACCCCCCCCCCCTCTAACATATTTAGTAATTTCTGTTCGTTTTAAGTTTTAACGTTACTCCTTACTTTCAGTTGAAAAAAAACGTGTTTTTTTTAATCATAGGCTATACAGGATCATTCCTGTTCGATTTGAGTTTAAATATCAATCCTGCTTCTTTTTAATATTATATTCGGTGTAATATAAACATGAGGAGAGCTTCCATCCCCTAGCCTTTGTGACAGAGTTTAACTTTTTAAGTTTTAACGTTGCTCCTCACCTCCAGTTGAAAAAACGTGTTTTTTTTTATTTAATCATAGGCTATACAACGAACAAAACAATACAAAAGTAATAAATAAACATCTTGTCAATATAAAACAGAATTATTGTCACGGAAACGTAATTTTTACTTCACACCAAAAAAAATCTCTGCAATAATAGGAGAGGATCCATATTACATAGTCCAATATATTCGTCCAAATGACTGAATACAAGAGGTTTAATCCATTGATTGGAAAGACCTCTTACGGAGATTCGACCCTAAAAATTCACTTTTGAGGGTTGGACACGACCATTTACTGACAAAAGACCCGTTGACCTTCCATCCTCCCCATATAGCTGGTGTCAAGTAATGCAAGGGTCTATAACCGTCAGTAATTCTGCACAGCTGTTCTACACAAGATCTTTTCTTTCTGTAACTGTTTAAGTTTGGGGACAAATGCAATATGTGTGGTGGCGTAATCTCTGACCCCAGGAGGATATTTATATAGCTCTTTGATAGTCCTAAGTTCATTTGCTCTCTTAGAATTTTCATTCCGATGTGTTTTTGTCCTATTCGGAAAGATTTGCGTTTTTGCGGCACAAAATGGGGGAAAAGTTCCTGTGCCATACTTAAAAGATTTTGCTGGAAAAAGATATAATAGCATTTTTCATGTGACATTCTTCACCAGTTTCAATATTGCATTCAAACGGAGTGTTTTTTTTTTGTTTTTTTTTAATATCATGTGAACAATTTCATTTTCAAGAGAATAGACTAAACTTCAGATTCCCATGAATGTCTAAACACGGTCTAAGAAACCGCTAAAGAGGATGTGACATTATTGCAACATTTTGCAATATATTTTGAGTGATGAGGTACTCCTCATTCCACTCAGGAATAAAGGCAACGCCCAAAGTACGCAATTACCTCCGGACTACCAACGAATTCTTCTATCTCCCTACACTCCAGTGACGTAGACGCATCCATCCAGACAGGTGAGTTTCCGATAGAAAACGCGTCAATCATGTGCACAGCGAGCGTCTGCGTCTGATGAGCGTCTAAATTTAGAAGTCTTTGCTCCGCGCCGTGTTTCCAGTAAACACTTCCGTGTTGCTAGAGAAAAAATTGTTTATTTAGTTTTTTTATTACTAATGACAAAATAAGCTGGATATATAAATAAACAACTGTCTAGTTAAAGGCATACATCATTGGTCGTGGGAAAAATGAAACGAATACTTTTTTTTGTTGAGATGTCAAGCCAGATTTTTAACTTGCTTAGAAGCTAGCATTTTTGAGGGGTTACTTGGGTTGAATAAATTGGTATTGGAGTCCTTCTCGAAATCAAGAGGGTGAAGTAATTTGGTGCCAGTTTTGTCAGTAAGGAGGATAAGGCTGTATCTAGGGGGTTTGAATCCCCCCCCTCGAAATGTTTTTTCCGACTCGTAAGAACGTAACAAAAATTAATATAAACAAATTTTTGATATTTTAAAAGTTTTTAACCCCCCCCCCCGAAAAAAATTGCTATGCAACCCTCCCCCCCAAAGAAAAAAAATACTAAGTACGACCCTGAGGCAGGGTCTGTGTCATCATGTTCCTCTTCATTTTTTGAATGTTTTCTGTTTTGGCGTAGCTCTAAAATCCTGAACAAGGGGACGCAAATCAGAATCAGGTTTTAGAAGCTACTGATTTAGTAGCCAAATAAAAAACCACAAAGGAAATGAAAAATCTACTAGTCTTTTCAATTTATATATATCCTTTTTCTTTCATTTTATTGAGTGCTGAGGACGGCTTAGCGTAGATCTCTGCCTAAGTATCTCATTCTGTTTTCGTTTTTTTTTCAACTGGGTGAAAATGAACCTCATTTGTTTTTTTGTTGTTTTTTTTCTTCATTTTGTGGAACAGCAAATACATATATTTCATTGACCTGTACAGGCCCATTTCTGGAGGACAGCTACTTATATTTAAAAGAAAATACATAATAAAAACAAGAAGCGAACGAAATGGAAACAACCGGAAATAATTGGAACAATAATAAAATCTTGAGATCAGAGGGAGGGGAGGGTTATTTTAGGGGCTGTACAAAAATTCAAAAAACTAACAAGAAACAACATGCGAGTTAAATGGAAACAATGAGAATAAACAAAATACTACTACTAACACATCACCACAGCACCAAGCCACCTGAGGCCAAACAGCTTCGCACGCTCTCCCTCCATCACAATCTATTCAAAGTCTCCCTCTTTACAGTTACACCCTCCCAGGAAGCTCCTATTTCCCTTAAATCTTTCCTTGCGACATCCTCCCACCCCAACGGACGACGACCTGCTTTCTGTTTAGCCATAGACGGTAGTCCGAAAAAGACAATCTTTGGCAGTCTGTCATCCTTCATCTGAAGAATGATCCCGAGGGGTGGGAGTGGAAGCCCCTTGTGCCGTTTCCTGTGTGCGCTCTTACTCACCTATGTGCGACACCAAGTATCAAGAGGCATATTTTACTCACCTGTGCACATCCACCGATTCCTTTTACTTTCCCCAAGTCTATAGCAGAGCTTTTCATTTCATCAAGCAAATGGTCAAAGGTTTTTATCCACATCAAAACTGGAGATGTCGCCTTTTTTCCCTTTAAGTCAAGATGTACTCCCCCAGTGGTTCTAAAGATGGAAAACATTAATGCTTTAACTATTAAATTATTTTTATTATTAAGTTAATTCAGTTTACTGCTCAAATTTCAAACGGTAATTAAAATAATTTGAAAATCTAACAAAAAACATTAAATGTCCAATCAATTCAAAATTACATGAATAATGTGGTCAAGCGTTTCTACCTACGTTCAAACTGGAGATATCTCCTTATTTTACATTGAATCTCTCCAGTTGCTCTAAATACATGAAAAATTAACTATTTAATTGTATATGTATTTTTAATAAATAAAGTGCTTCAACCTTCTAAATAATTTAGCTAAACAAATGCTAAACAAATAATTCAGCTAAGCAAACGCTTGTGATTAAAATTAACTGGAAATCAAAATGAAAACATGAATTTATGAGTCAATTAAAAATTAAATTATTAATTAAATGGAAATTAAATGAAAAACATTAAATAATGAGTTAATCAAAAATTAAATAAACAGTTAATTGAAAATTATATGAAATTAGTGGCCAAATGTTTCACTCACATCAAAACTGGGTATACTTGCTTTTTTTCCTTAGGGTCAAAATAAATTACTCAAGTAGTTCTAAAAATATGAAACAATTGTTCTTTAACTAGCTAATCGACTTTTTTATATTAGCCTGTTTAATATTTAGCTAATTCAGCTAATTGTTTAAATAGCTAAAGGCAATTAAAATTAATTGAAGTTTAAATGCAAAAGGGTAACTGATAGAAAAGTGAAATTAAGCATGTAACCCGAAGTTTTTATTTACATCGAAACCGTCACACTGTCACACATGATTTTTTTCCAGGAGTTTTTTGTTGTTTTTTTCGTAGGGGGGGGGGTAATTAAACCTGAAAAACGCATCAAATATTTGCAAATATGCATTTTCGTTTTGTTTTTACGAGCCATAAAAAAAAATTAGGGGATGATCAAACCCGGTAAACCCCCCTGGATAAGGCCTTGATGTCACATCCTTTTTCTTTGAATCAAGAAATACTCCTATAGTGGTTTGAAGTGTATGGAACGCTGGATTTTTAGCTCTCTAATTAATTTACACTTAATTGATTTGTTTGATTAATTTGATTAACTGTTTAAATAGCTAAAAGTACTATAAATTAATTAAAAATTAATGGGAAAAGATTAAGTTGATAGTTAATTAAAAATTAAGCGAGAGTTAGCGTTTTCAACGTATTTATACATATCAAACTAGGGATGTCGCCTTTTTCCCCTTTGATCAATATATACTTCTCCAGTGTTTCTAAAATTATAAGCCGTTAATCTTTTAATTAAAATTAATCTTTTAATGAGTTAATTTGGTACATTATATAATTAATTCAGCTAACTTCTAAGACAATTAACAGTAATTAATCTTAACTGAAGATTAAAGAAAGATATTAAATGATTAATCAATTGAGAATTGAATTTAAATAAATGATCAAACTTTTTTTTATACGCATTTTTATCTGCCTTCTTTTCCTTTGAATGCAGTTATATTCTACAAGAGTAGATCTGAAGCAGGGATTCAGGGATTCCCCTGCTAGGGGAATTCAGGGGGAGAGTGATGGCCATAGGTGCATTTTGTTGATTGCAAATACTGCACTACAGTTGTACTGAAAGTTGTGAATCAATTACTATTGGCGAAAATTGAGCCAAACTAAGTAAATTGGTAACATCCCTTGTCAACCAAGCTCATCCCTGTCATTAAGATGATTTTGGATGCTTGAGCTTTTTTTTGCATGACCTTTTTATTTTGAGTATAATAACAGACTTTAAAAGTATTGAAATTTGTATATATTTCATTTTACAAGCTTTGATAATTTTCGAAAACCAAGCATTTTATTAGGGATTTTCAAAAATTTCAAAGTACCAACTACTGATAAATACGCCTTTGCGACAGCGACGAAAAATTTAAAAAAAATGAACTAGTCACCGTAAGCGGGGACTTGATGTGACAGTACAACATACTCTTGGCGGTATGGTATATTTCTGTAGGTAAAATTAAATTTCTAGAAGTATATACAGTAGTCCGAAATCACTCTTTGCATGTTATTTTAAAAGTAATATCTTAAATGTTAAGAATTGTAATATTTAAAGTAGAAATGTGAATAGGTTGCAATTAAAGAAAAATTTTATACATCTGTTTGAAAAATTTGAAATGTAATACCACTGATAGTGGTATTAAACTATCAGTGCCATTAAACAGTGGCACAAAACTCCCCCATATGATGACTTCAAATATGTTATTAAGTTTCAAGCAGCAAACTTGAAGTCATCATCATAAGAGAGATTCTATAATTAAAAAAAAAGCGTAAATCCCCTTCCAAAGGGCTGATTTTGATGAAAACCGCATCATCATATTATTCATACATGACAACCCTATTACAGACGAAGTTTCATGTTCTTATCTAAAAAATGTGAAATGTGAAATACAAATACTGGAAAAAATTCAGATGAATTTAAAGAAAAAAATGTGCATTTTCAGTTTAATACACATATGCTAGTAGAAGTGACCCTAAAGGTCCCGTACGAACACCATATATGGGCATAGACTCCCACGCCCACACCAAATATGGGCATAGAGTCATTAGGGAGAACACGTGGTTAATGGGGTCAATGACCTAAATTGATTGCGTAATCAAAGTGTGTCAACAACAACAACATCGACCTTGACATTTGCTGAGAGCGTGCACTTACAACAACAACAACATCGACCTTGGAACACCTGTGCTGTCGACCTCAATTCACCTATCGTGAATCAATAATTCCCCTTAGAAACAACAAATTAATTCCCCTTTCTTGACAGATCAATCAACCAATGACATCATCTGTCAGACTTTAAAAATTTTCACCTAGAAACGATTTTCCAGGAATAGATCCAAGTCATTAATGTCTTTGCCTCGGAAACAACTCTTTTGGTCGAACTCCAAAGGATATTAATAGCCAAAGGCCATGGAAACAATTCTCAAAGAAACATGATAGCGATGAATTGTTTTAGCGCGGGAATCAGGTTTCTTATTAATTTGAAATGCATTAGCGCAGAGATGCCAAAAACAAAAGGAACACGCTGAATTACGTTTAGGGATTATTTGGGCGAAACTGTTTTAGACAGGTTATGGAACTATTTCGGCTAAACAGTTAGAGACATTTTAAAAGATGATTTTTTATGAGATTTTAGAAGAGAATTTAATGGTGAAACTCTGTGGTCGTTATAATACACAAGTTTCATTTGAACAGTGTTGTGAGGTCCTCTAACCCAACCCCAAAGGGTTCCAATCCTCCTACCCCAACCCCGAAGGAAGCCCCCGGTCCTCAAAGGCCCCCCAAGCTCCCAAAGGGCCACCGAAGCCCCCAAAGGCCCACCCAGACCCCCAAAGGCCATCCCCGGGCCTCCCAAAGGCCCATCGAGCTCCCAAGGGACCAACGGGGTCCCAAAGGCCCTCCACCGGTCCCCAACTGCCCCCCCCGGACCCCCAAAGGCCCTACCTGTGCCCCAAAGGCCCTCACTGTGCCCCAAAGACCCACCCCCGGCCCCCAAAAGGTCCCCCAGACCAGAGAAGCGCTGCCGGGATGCGCCACGGGCCAGGAAAGCGCCGCAGGGATGCGCTGCAGGTCAGGAAAGCGCCGCCGGGGAGGCGCCGCAGGGAGGCCCCGCAGGATTTGCCGCAGGGATGCGCCGCAAAAAAAAAAGTAAACTAAAAAGTAAAAATTTCGAATGTTATCCCCCCATCGCCCTCCTCAGACCCCCAAAGGTCCTCCCATGGTCCTCAAAGGTCCCCCGGGCACCCAAAGGACCACCCGGCCCTCAAGGGCCCCCGGATCCCCAAACGTCCTCCCCCGGGCCCCAAAGAGTCCCCTCTCCATTTCTTAATACTTTTTTATGGCTTTATTATATCTTTTCAGAACAAGTTCCAGAACCTATTTTCCAGATCCACTTTTCAGAACAACTTCAGAGCAAGTTACTTTCTTAATGTCCCTCCTAAACCAAGTTTCTAACTTGAAGTACTTATCTTGTTCACCCACAACTATACTTTACAGATTTGGATACCTCAACACCAAGAAATATTTTTCAAAGACCATTTCAGAGCAAGTTACTTTCTTAATGACCATCCTAAACCCATTTTCCAACTTGAAGTACTTATCTTTTTCACCGAAACTATACTTTACACCTTTTTGGTTACCTCAAAACCAAGAAATACTTTTCAAAGACCATTTCAGAGCAAGTTACTTTCTTAATGTCCCTTCTAAACCCATTTTCCAACTTGAAGTACTTATCTTTTTTTACCCGAAACTATACTTTACAGCTTTTTGGATACCTCAACACGAAGAAATACTTTTCAAGGACCATGTCAGAGCAAGTTTCTTTCCTAATGTCCCTTCTAAACCCATTTTCCAACTTGAAGTACTTATCTTTTTCAACCGCAACTATACTTTACAGCTTTTTGGATACCTCAACACCAAGAAATACTTTTCAAGGACCATTTCAGAGCAAGTTGCTATCCTAATGTCCCTCCTAAACCCATTTTCCAACTTGAAGTACTTATCTTTTTCAACCGCAACTATACTTTACAGCTTTTTGGATACCTCAACACCAATAAATACTTTTCAAAGACCATTTCAGAGCAAGTTACTTTCTTAATTTCACTCCTAAACCAAGTTTCCAACTTGAAGTACTTATCTTTTTCATCCACAACTATACTTTACAGCTTTTTGGATACCTCAACACCAAGAAATACTTTTCAAAGACCTTTTCAGAGCAAGTTAATTTCTTAATGTCCCTCCTAAACCCATTTTCCAACTTGAAGTACTTATCTTTTTCATCACAACTATACTTTACAGCTTTTTGGTTACCTCAACACCAAGAAATACTTTTCAAAGACCATTTCAGAGCAAGTTACTTTCTTGATCTCACTCCTAAACCCATTTTCCAACTTGAATTACTTATCTTTTTCACTCACAACTATACTTTACAGCTTTTTGGTTACCTCATCACCAAGAAATACTTTTCAAAGACCTTTTCAGAGCAAGTTACTTTCTTAATGTCCCTCCTAAACCTATTTTCCAACTTGAAGTACTTATCTTTTTCACCCACAACTATACTTTACAGCTTTTTGGTTACCTCAAAACCAAGAAATACTTTTCAAAGACCATTTCAGAGCAAGTTACTTTCTTAATGTCCCTCCTAAACCCATTTTGCAACTTGAAGTACTGATCTTTTTCACCTACAACTATACTTTACAGCTTTTTGGTTACCTCAACACTAAGAAATACTTTTCAAAGACCATTTCAGAGCTAGTTACTTTCTTAATGTCCCTCCTAAACCCATTTTGCAAGTTGAAGTACTGATCTTTTTAACCCAAAACTATACTTTAAAGCTTTTTGGATACCTCAACACCAAGAAATACTTTTCAAAGACCATTTCAGAGCAAGTTACTTTCTTAATGTCCCTCCTAAACCCATTTTGCAAGTTGAAGTACTTATATTTTTCACCCTCAACTATACTTTACAGCTTTTTTGATACCTCAAAATCAAGAAAATCTTTTCAAAGACCATTTCAGAGCAAGTTACTATCTTAATGTCTCTGCTAAACCCATTTTAAAACTTGAGGCACTCATCTTTTTCACACACAACTATACTTTACACCTTTTTGGATACCTTAAAACCAAGAAATACTTTTCAAAGACCATTTCAGAGCAAGTTACTTTCTTAATCTCACTCCTAAACCCATTTTCCAACTTGAAGCACTTATCTTTTTCACCGAAACTATACTTTACACCTTTTTGGTTACCTCAAAACCAAGAAATACTTTTTAAGGACCATTTCAGAGCAAGGTACTTTCCTAATGTCCCTTCTAAACCCATTTTCCAACTTGAAGTACTTATCTTTTTCACCCGAAACTATACTCTACAGCTTTTTGGATACCCCAACACCAAAAAATACTTTTCAAGGACCATTTCAGAGCAAGTTGCTTTCCTAATGTCCCTTCTAAACCCATTTTCCAACTTGAAGTACATATCTTTTTTCAACCGCAACTATACTTTACAGCTTTTTGGATACCTCAACACCAAGAAATAATTTTCAAGGACCATTTCAGAGCAAGTTACTTTCCTAATGTCCTTTATACACCCATTTTCAAACTTGAAGTACTAATCTTTTCCAACCTAAACTATATTTTATAGCTTTTTGGGTACATCAACACCAACAAATGCTTATCAAAGACCATTTCAGAGCAACTTCTTTTCTTAATGTCCCTCCTAAACCCAGTTTCTAACTTGAAGTACTTATCTTTTTCATCACAACTATACCTTACAGCTTTTTGGATACCTCAACACCAAGAAATACTTTTCAAACACCATTTCAGAACAAGTTACTTTCTTAATTTCACTCCTAAACCAAGTTTCTAACTTGAAGTACTTATCTTTTTCATCACAACTATACTCTACAGCTTTTTAGTTACCTCAAAACCAAGAAATACTTTTCAAAGACCATTTCAGAGCAAGTTACTTTCTTAATGTCCCTCCTAAACCCATTTTCCAAGTTGAAGTACTTATCTTTTTCACCCGCAACTATACCTTACAGCTTTTTGTATACATCAACACCAAGAAATACTTTTCAAAGACCATTTCAGAGCAAGTTACTTTCTTAATGTCCCTCCTACACCAATTTTCCAACTTGAATTACTTATCTTTTTCACCCACAACTATACTTTAAAGCCTTTTGGATACCTCAACACCAAGAAATACTTTTCAAAGACCATTTCAGAGAAAGTTACTTTCTTAATGTCCATCCTAAACCCATTTTGCAACTTGAAGTACTTATCTTTTTCACCCGAAACTATACTTTACAGCTGTTTGGTTACCTCAACACCAAGAAATACTTTTCAAGGATCATTTCAGAGCAAGTTACTTTCTTAATGTCCCTCATAAACCCATTTTCCAACTTGAAGTACTTATCTTTTTCACCCGCAACTATACTTTACAGCTTTTTGGATACCTCAACACCAAGAAATACTTTTCAAGGACCATTTCAGAGCAAGTTACTTTCATAATGTCACTCCTAAACCCATTTTCAAACTTGAAGTACTTATCTTTTTCATCCGCAACTATACTTTACAGCTTTTTGGATACCTCAACACCAAGAAATACTTTTCAGAACAACTTCAGAGCAAGTTACTTTCTTAATGTCCCTCCTAAACCAAGTTTCTAACTTGAAGTACTTATCTTGTTCACCACAACTATACCTTACAGCTTTTTGGATACCTCAACACCAAGAAATACTTTTCAAACACCATTTCAGAACAAGTTAGTTTCTTAATTTCACTCCTAAACCAATTTTCTAACCTGAAGTACTTATCTTTTTCATCACAACTATACTTTACAGCTTTTTGGATACCTCAAAACCAAGAAATACTTTTCAAAGACCATTTCAGAGCAAGTTACTTTCTTAATTTCACTCCTAAACCCATTTTCCAACTTGAATTACTTATATTTTCACCCACAACTATACTTTACAGCTTTTTGGATACCTCAAAACCAAGAAATACTTTTCAAAGACCATTTCAGAGCAAGTTACTTTCTTAATTTCACTCCTAAACCCATTTTCCAACTTGAATTACTTATCTTTTCATCCACAACTATACTTTACAGCTTTTTGGATTCCTCAACACCAAGAAATACTTTTCAAAGACCATTTCAGAGCAAGTTACTTTCTTAATGTCCCTCCTAAACCCATTTTCCAACTTGAAGTACTTATCTTTTTCACCCGAAACTATACTTTACAGCTTTTTGGTTACCTCAACACCAAGAAATACTTTTCAAGGATCATTTCAGAGCAAGTTACTTTCTTAATGTCCCTCCTAAACCCATTTTCCAACTTGAAGTACTTATCTTTTTCACTCACAATTATACTTTACAGCTTTTTGGATACCTCAACACCAAGAAATACTTTTCAAAGACCATTTCAGAGCAAGTTAATTTCTTAATGTCCCTCCTAAACCCATTTTCCGACTTAAAGTACTTATCTCTTTCATCACAACTATACTTTACAGCTTTTTGGTTACCACAACACCAAGAAATACTTTTCAAAGACCATTTCAGAGCAAGTTACTTTCTTAATGTCCCTCCTAAACCAATTTTGCAACTTGAAGTACTGATCTTTTTCACCCACAACTATACTTTACAGCTTTTTGGTTACCTCAACACCAAGAAATACTTTTCAAAGACCATTTCAGAGCAAGTTACTTTCTTAATGTCCCTCCTAAACCCATTTTGCAAGTTGAAGCACCTATATTTTTCACACACAACTATTCTTTAAAGCTTTTTTCTTAACTCAACACCGCGAAATCTTTTTCAAAGACCATTTCAGAGCAATCTACTTTTTAATGTCCCTCCTAAACCCATTTTCCAACTTGAATTACTTATATTTTTCATCCCACAAACATAATTTCTAGATTTTTGTATACCTCAACACAAAGAAATAATTTTTAAAGGCCATTTCAGAGCAAGTTTCTTTCTTAATGTCTCTCCTAAACCCAATTTGCAACTTGAAGTACTTATCTTTTTCATCCCTCAACTATACTTTACAGCTTTTTGGATACCTCAACACCAAGAAATACTTTTCAAAGACCATTTCAGAGCAAGTTACTTTCTTAATGTCTCTCCTAAACCCATTTTCCGACTTGAAGTACTTATTTTTTTTCATCCGCAACTGTAGTTTACAACATTTTGGTTACCTCAACACTAAGAAATACTTTTCAAAAATCATTTCAGAGCTAGTTAATTTCTTAATGTCACTCCTAAACCCATTTTCCTACTTGAAGTACTTATTTTTTTCATCCGCAACTGTAGTTTACAACATTTTGGTTACTTCAACACTAAGAAATACTTTTCAAAGACCATTTCAGAGCAATTTACTTTCTTAATGTCCCTCCTAAACCCATTTTGCAACTTGAAGTACTTTTCTTTTTCACCCACTTTCTCAATGAAAAAGAAATTAGTTTTTAATCAATTCTTTTTTCCAAATAATATAAAAATTTTCCACTTCGGTTCAGATTTTTCTCAAGGGGATGAAAAAATTTAAAATAATGTTCCAAATTTTCTCACCAAAGTGAAGAAAAGCTTTTGATCTCTTCTGAATTTTACCAAAGAACACGCTCCAATTCTAATTTCTCCAGGGAAAACAAAAATCTTCCAATTCAGTTCTATATTTCACAAAGACATAAAGAAATTTAAAATTCAATTCTAATTTTTCGGTGGAAGATAGAAAAAGTAATACCAAACTTGTGAATATTTTCATGGAAGATGAAGACAAATTATTTTCTTGCGAAAACACACAAAATCAGAAAAAATGTTCAATGTTCCTTTAGTACCTACGCAATTAGACTAAAAATGAAGATATTTATGCAGAGTTTCAACTAGCTATGGCTAAGTTTGCTAAAGACAAGCTATTTTCGTGCGAAAACACACAAACTCAGAAAAAATGTTAAATGTTGCTTTAGTACCTACGCAATTATACTAAAAATGAAGATATTTATGCAGAGTTTCAACTAGCTATGGCTAAGTTTGCTAAAGACAAGCTATTTTCGTGCGAAAACACACAAAATCAAAAAATGTTCAATATTGCTTTAGTACCTACGCAATTAGGTTTAAATGAAAGATATTTATGCAGAGTTTCAACTAGCTATGGCTAAGTTTGCTAAAGACAAGCTATTTTCTTGCGAAAACACACAAAATCAGAAAAAATGTTCAATGTTCCTTTAGTACCTACGCAATTAGGCTGAAATGAGGATATTTATGCAGAGTTTCAACTAGCTATGGCTAAGTTTGCTAAAGACAAGCTATTTTCTTATGAAAACACACAAAATCAGAAAAAATGTTCAATGTTCCTTTAGTACCTACGCAATTAGGCTTAAATGAAGATATTTATGCAGAGTTTCAACTAGCTATGGCTAAGTTTGCTAAAGACAAGCTATTTTCTTGTTAAAACACACAAACTCAGAAAAAAAATGTTCAATGTTCCTTTAGTACCTACGCAATTAGACTAAAAATGAAGATATTTATGCAGAGTTTCAACTACCTATGGCTAAGTTTGCTAAAGACAAGCTATTTTCTTGCGAAAACACACAAAATCAGAAAAAAATGTTCAATGTTCCTCTAGTACCTACGCAATTAGACTAAAAATGAAGATATTTATGCAGAGTTTCAACTAGCTATGGCTAAGTTTGCTAAAGACAAGCTATTTTCTTGCAAAAAAACACAAAATCAGAAAAAATATTGTTAGGTTAGATTAAGTTAGGTTAAGTTAGGTTAGGATAGGTTAGATTAAGTTAGGTTAGGCTAAGTTAGGTTAGGCTAGGTTAGCCTATGTACGCGCGCGTACATAGGCTAACCTATCCTAACCTAACTTAACCTAACCTAACCTAACTTAATCTAACCTAACAATATTTTTTCTGATTTTGTGTTTTCGCAAGAAAATAGCTTGTCTTTAGCAAACTTAGCCATAGCTAGTTGAAACTCTGCATAAATATCTTCATTTTCAGTCTAATTGCGTAGGTACTAGAGGAACGTTGAACATTTTTTTGTGATTTTTTGTGTTTTCTCAAGAAAATAGCTTGTCTTTAGCAAACTTAGCCATAGGTAGTTGAAACTCTGCATAAATATCTTCATTTTTAGTCTAATTGCGTAGGTACTAAAGGAACATTGAACATTTTTTTCTGAGTTTGTGTGTTTTCACAAGAAAATAGCTTGTCTTTAGCAAACTTAGCCATAGCTAGTTGAAACTCTGCATAAATATCTTCATTTCAGCCTAATTGCGTAGGTACTAAAGGAACATTGAACATTTTTTCTGATTTTATGTGTTTTCCCAAGAAAAAAGCTTGTCTTTAGCAAACTTAGCCATAGCTAGTTGAAACTCTGCATAATTATCCTCATTTCAGCCTAATTGCGTAGGTACTAAAGGAACATTGAACATTTTTTCTGAGTTTGTGTATTTTCGCAAGAAAATAGCTTGTCTTTAGCAAACTTAGCCATAGATAGTTGAAACTCTGCATAAATATCTTTCATTTAAACCTAATTGCGTAGGTACTAAAGAAATATTTAAAATTTTTTTGATTTCGTGTGTTTTCGCACGAAAATAGCTTGTCTTTAGCAAACTTAGCCATAGCTAGTTGAAACTCTGCATAAATATCTTCATTTTTAGTACAATTGCGTAGGTACTAAAGGAACATTGAACAATTTTTCTGAGTTTGTGTGTTTTTGCACGAAAATAGCTTGTCTTTAGCAAACTTAGCCATAGCTAGTTGAAACTCTGCATAAATATCTTCATTTTTAGTCTAATTGTGTAGGTACTAAAGGAACATTGAACATTTTTTCTGATTTTGTGTGTTTTCGCAAGAAAATAATTTTAAATTGGTCATGAACTTTTCATCTTCCATGAAAATATTCACAAGTTTGTTATTACTTTTTCTATCTTCCACCGAAAAATTAGAATTTAACTTTAAATTTATTTATGTCTTTGTGAAATAAAGAACTGAATTGGAAGATTTTTGTTTTCTCTGGAGAAATAATCATTGGAGTATGTTCTTTGGTAAAATTCAGAAGAGATCAAAAACTTTTATTCACTTTGTTGAAAAAAATTTGGAACATTATTTTAAATTTTTTCATTCCCTTGAGAAAAATCTGAACCGAAGTGGAAAATTTTTATATTATTTGGAAAAAAAGAATTGATTAAAAACTAATTTATTTTTCACTGAGAAAGTGGGTGAAAAATATAAGTACTTCAAGTTGCAAAATGGGTTTAGGAGGGACATTAAGAAAGTAACTTGCTCTGAAATGGTCTTTGAAAAGTATTTCTTAGTGTTGAGGTAACCAAAATGTTGTAAACTACAGTTGCGGATGAAAAAAATAAGTACTTCAAGTCGGAAAATTGGTTTAGGATGGACATTAAGAAAGTAACTTGCTCTGAAATGGTCTTTGAAAAGTATTTCTTGGTGTTGAGGTATCCAAAATGTTGTAAACTACAGTTGCGGATGAAAAAAAATAAGTACTTCAAGTTGGAAAATGGGTTTAGGAGAGACATTAAGAAAGTAACTTGCTCTGAAATGGTCTTTGAAAAGTATTTCTTGGTGTTGAGGTATCCAAAAAGCTGTAAAGTATGGTTGAGGGATGAGAAAGATAAGTACTTCAAGTTACAAAATGGGTTTAGGAGGGACATTAAGAAAGTAACTTGCTCTGAAATGGTCTTTGAAAAGTATTTCTTGGTGTTGAGATATCCAAAAAGCTGTAAAGTATAGTTTTGGGATGAAAAATATAAGTACTTCAAGTTGGAAAATGGGTTTAGGAGGGACATTAAGAAAGTAACTTGCTCTGAAATGGTCTTTTAAAAGCTTATCTTGGTGTTGATGTGACCGAATATCAGTAAATCTTTGGTGTTGGTGAAAAAGATAAGTAGATCCTCCGTGAGTAAGTGCTTAGAAGGTACATTAAGAAAGTAACTCTTCCTAAATTGGTACATGAGAAGAATTTATAGGTTAAGAGGTATCAGAAAAGCTTAACAATATAGTTGTGGATGACAAATATATGTGCTTCCAGTTGCAAAATTGGTTTAGGAGGGACATTAAGAAAGTAACTTGCTCTGAAATGGTCTTTGAAAAGTATTTCTTGGTGTTGAAGTAACCAAAAAGCTGTAAAGTATAGTTTTGAGTTAAAAATATAAGTACTTCATGTTGGAAAATTGGTTTAGGAGTGACATCTAGAAATTAACGTGCTCTTAAATTTTATTTGAGAAGAATTTTTTTGTTTTGTTGTATACCAAAGGCTTTAAGTTCTTTGTTTTATGAAAAATATAAGTACTTAAAGTGTCAAAATTTGTTTAGAATTTACCTTAGGTAAGTAACTTTCTCTTAAAAGGTCATTGAAAAGTATTTCTTGGTTTTGAGGTATCCAAAAGCTGTAAAGTATAGTTGTGATGAAAAAGATAAGTACTTCAAGTTGTAAAATGGGTTTATGAGGGACATTAAGAAAGTAACTTGCTCTGAAATGATCCTTGAAAAGTATTTCTTGGTGTTGAGGTAACCAAAAAGCTGTAAAGTATAGTTTCGGGTGAAAAAGATAAGTACTTCAAGTTGCAAAATGGGTTTAGGAGGGACATTAAGAAAGTAACTTTCTCTGAAATTGTCTTTGAAAAGTATTTCTTGGTGTTGAGGCAACCAAAAAGCTGTAAAGTATAGTTGTGGGTGAAAAAGATAAGTAATTCAAGTTGGAAAATGGGTTTAGGAGTGATATTAAGAAAGTAACTTGCTCTGAAATTGTCTTTGAAAAGTATTTCTTGGTGTTGAGGTATCCAAAAAGCTGTAAAGTATAGTTGTGGGTGAAAAAGATAAGTACTTCAATTTGGAAAATGGGTTTAGGAGTGAAATTAAGAAAGTAACTTGCTCTGAAATGGTCGTTGAAAAGTATTTCTTGGTTTTGAGGTATCAAAAAAGCTTTGAGGTATAGTTGTGATGAAAAAGATAAGTACTTCAGGTTAGAAACTTGGTTTAGGAGTGAAATTAAGAAAGTAACTTGTTCTGAAATGGTCTTTGAAAAGTATTTCTTGGTGTTGAGGTATCCAAAAAGCTGTAAGGTATAGTTGTGATGAAAAAGATAAGTACTTCAAGTTAGAAACTTGGTTTAGGAGGGACATTAAGAAAGTAACTTGCTCTGAAATAGTCCTTGAAAAGTATTTCTTGGTGTTGAGGTATCCAAAAAGCTGTAAAGTATAGTTGCGGTTGAAAAAGATAAGTACTTCAAGTTGGAAAATGGGTTTAGGAGGGACATTATGAAAGCAACTTGCTCTGAAATGGTCCTTGAAAATTATTTCTTGGTGTTGAGGTATCCAAAAAGCTATAAAGTATAGTTGCGGTTGAAAAAAGATATGTACTTCAAGTTGGAAAATGGGTTTAGAAGGGACATTAGGAAAGCAACTTGCTCTGAAATGGTCCTTGAAAAGTATTTCTTGGTGTTGGGGTATCCAAAAAGCTGTAAAGTATAGTTTCGGGTGAGAAAGATAAGTACTTCAAGTTGGAAAATGGGTTTAGAAGGGACATTAGGAAAGCAACTTGCTCTGAAATGGTCTTTGAAAAGTATTTCTTGGTGTTGAGGTATCCAAAAAGCTGTAAAGTATAGTTTCGGTGAAAAAGATAAGTTCTTCAAGTTGGAAAATGGATTTAGGAGTGACATTAAGAAAGTAACTTGCTCTGAAATGGTCTTTGAAAAGTATTTCTTGGCTTTGAGGTATCCCAAAACCTGTAAAGTATAGTTGTGGGTGAAAAAGATAAGTACTTCAAGTTGGAAAATGGATTTAGGAGTGACATTAAGAAAGTAACTTGCTCTGAAATGTTCCATGAAAAGTATTTCTTGGTGTTGAGGTATCCAAAAAGCTGTAAAGTATAGTTGCGGGTGAAAAAGATAAGTACTTCAAGTTGGAAAATGGGTTTAGGAGGGACATTAAGAAAGTAAATTGCTCTGAAATGGTCTTTGAAAAGTATTTCTTGGTGTTGAGGTATCCAAAAAGCTTTAAAGTATCGTTGCTGGTGAAAAAAGATACTTACGTTTTGTTTGAATATGTTTCGATAATTGACATTTAAAAAGGAAATTGCTATGAACTTGAATTTAGATAGATTTTCTGTTTTTTTAAGTATTAGAAAAGTTATTAATTCTAGAGTACGTTGAAAAAGTTATTTACCATATGCAGGAGAATTGGTTTAGGAAGGGACATTAAGAAAGTAACTTGCTCTGAAATGGTGTTTGAAAAGTATTTCTTGGTTTTGAGGTAAACAAAAAGATGTAAAGCATAGTTGTGGGTGAAAAAGATAAGTAATTCAAGTTTGAAAATAGGTTTAGGAGGGACATTAAGAAAGTAACTTGCTCTGAAATGGTCTTTGAAAAGTATTTCTTGGTGATGAGGTAACCAAAAAGCTGTAAAGTATAGTTGTGAGTGAAAAAGATAAGTAATTCAAGTTGGAAAATGGGTTTAGGAGTGAGATTAAGAAAGTAACTTGCTCTGAAATGGTCTTTGAGAAGTATTTCTTGGTGTTGAGGTAACCAAAAAGCTGTAATGTATAGTTGTGATGAAAAATAGATAAGCAATTCAAGTTGCAAAATGGGTTTAGGAGGGACATTAAGAAAGTAACGTGCTCTGAAAAGGTCTTTGAAAAGTATTTCTTGGTTTCGAGGTATCCAAAAAGCTGTAATGTCTATTTGTGATAAAAAAGATAATTACTTCAAGTTGGAAAATTGGTTTAGGAGTGACATTAAGAAAGTAACTTGCTCTGAAATGGTCCTTGAAAAGTATTTCTTGGTGTTGAGGTATCCAAAAAGCTGTAAAGTATAGTTGCGGTTGAAAAAGATAAGTACTTCGAGTTGGAAAATGGGTTTAGGAGGGACATTAGGAAAGCAACTTTCTCTGAAATGGTCCTTGAAAAGTATTTCTTGGTGTTGAGGTATCCAAAAAGCTGTAAAGTAAAGTTGCGGTTGAAAAAGATAAGTACTTCAAGTTGGAAAATGGGTTTAGAAGGAACATTAGGAAAGCAACTTGCTCTGAAATGGTCCTTGAAAAGTATTTCTTGGTGTTGAGGTATCCAAAAAGCTGTAAAGTATAGTTTCGGGTTAAAAAGATAAGTACTTCAAGTTGGAAAATGGGTTTAGAATGGACATTAGGAAAGTAACTTGCTCTGAAATGGTCTTTGAAAAGTATTTCTTGGTTTTGAGGTAACCAAAAAGGTGTAAAGTATAGTTTCGGTGAAAAAGATAAGTACTTCAAGTTGGAAAATGGGTTTAGGATGGTCATTAAGAAAGTAACTTCCTCTGAAATGGTCTTTGAAAAATATTTCTTGGTGTTGAGGTATCCAAATCTGTAAAGTATAGTTGTGGGTGAACAAGATAAGTACTTCAAGTTAGAAACTTGGTTTAGGAGGGACATTAAGAAAGTAACTTGCTCTGAAGTTGTTCTGAAAAGTGGATCTGGAAAATAGGTTCTGGAACTTGTTCTGAAAAGATATAATAAAGCCATAAAAAAAGTATTAAGAAATGGAGAGGGGACTCTTTGGGGCCCGGGGAAGGACCTTTGGGGATCCGGGGGCCCTTGAGGGCCGGGTGGTCCTTTGGGTGCCCGGGGGACCTTTGAGGACCATGGGAGGACCTTTGGGGGTCTGAGGAGGGCGTTTGGGGGATAACATTCGAAATTTTACTTTTTTGTTTACTTTTTTTTTTGCGGCGCATCCCTGCGGCGCATCCTGCGGCGCTTTCCTGCGGTGCCTCCCTGCGGCGCATCCCCTGTGACGCTTTCCTGACCCGCAGTGCATCCCTGCGGCACATCCTGCGGCGCTTTCCTGGCCCACGGCGCATCCCGGCAGCGCTTCTCTGGTCCGGGGGACCTTTTGGGGGCCGGGGGAGGGTCTTTGGGGCACAGTGAGGGCACTTTGGGGCACAGGTAGGGCCTTTGGGGGTCCGGGGGGGCAGTTGAGGACCGGTGGAGGGCCTTTGGGACCCCGTTGTTCCTTTGGGAGCTCGATGGGCCTTTTGGGGGCCCGGAGATGGCCTTTGGGGGTCTGGGTGGGCCTTTGGGGGCGCCGGTGGCCCTTTGGGAGCTTGGGGGGCCTTTGAGGACCGGTGGCTTCCTTCGGGGTTGGGGTAGGTGGATTGGAACCCTTTGGGGTTGGGTTAGAGGACCTCACAACACTGTTCAAATGAAACTTGTGTATTATAACGACCACAGAGTTTCACCATTAAATTCTCTTCTAAAATCTCATAAAAAATCATTTTTTAAAATGTCTCTAACTGTGTCGCCGAAATAGTTCCATAACCTGTCTAAAACAGTTTCGCCCAAATAATCCCTAAACGTAATTCAGCGTGTTCCTTTTGTTTTTGGCATCTCTGCGCTAATGCATTTCAAATTAATAAGAAACCTGATTCCCGCGCTAAAACAATTCATCGCTATCATGTTTCTTTGAGAATTGTTTCCATGGCCTTTGGCTATTAATATTCTTTGGAGTTCGACCAAAAGAGTTGTTTCCGAGGCAAAGACATTAATGACTTGGATCTATTCCTGGAGAATCGTTTCTAGGCGGAAATTTTTAAAGTCTGACAGATGATGTCATTGGATGATTGATCTGTCAAGAAAGGGGAATTAATTTTTTGTTTCTAAGGGGAATTATTGATTCACGATAGGTGAATTGAGGTCGACAGCACAGGTGTTCCAAGGTCGATGTTGTTGTTGTTGTAAGTGCACGCTCTCATCGAATGTCAAGGTCGATGTTGTTGTTGTTGACACACTTTGATTACGCAATCAATTTAGGTCACTGACCCCATTAACCACGTGTTCTCCCTAATGACTCTATGCCCTTATTTGGTGTAGGCGTGGGAGTCTATGCCCATATATGGTGTTCGTACGGGACCTTTAGGGTCACTTCTACTTATGCTGATATTTATTCCTTAAAATCTCATGTTTTCTTAAATTTTAATTCATTTTTTTTTAAGTTATAAGAGAAAACATTTAAAAGAATTTTTTTCAGTAAAATAAAAATTATATTCTGGATTTTAGAAAGCATAGGGTTTAGAACCCTACTCAGATTAATTTCTGTTAGATTTGAGTTTGACTTATTTTAATTTCTGTTTCTTTTGGGTTTCATTTATTTATTGATACTTATTTATTATTATTATTTATTTGAAAACCCGTCATACAAAAAAGGAAAAGACGGAGCAATAAGCAAAACAGAAAAAAAAGCAATACACATAAACTTAGGAGTTAGAAAATGTGGTTTGTAGTGACGAACGCTGGAGCTAAGATCTAAATCAGCACTTAGAACAAATTAAACAAAACGAGAGAGAAAAACACAATTATACACTGCTCTGTAGGTACGCGACATGTTTCTTTTCTTTTTGTTTAGGCTCCTAAA
This sequence comes from Artemia sp. Qi Xiang Cuo, assembly GCF_049724085.1. Taxonomy (NCBI): domain Eukaryota; kingdom Metazoa; phylum Arthropoda; class Branchiopoda; order Anostraca; family Artemiidae; genus Artemia; species Artemia sp. Qi Xiang Cuo. The sequence goes on along the minus strand of NC_142802.1, from coordinate 70,645,691 downwards.
TACTGAACAAACATAAATAATATGAACATCATTGCATCAAGCCGTAATTGGTAAAAAAAAACGAAAAAAAAAACAATCAAAAGTAAATTAAAAAAGATATACAGTAGATAATCATGTTAACTAGTGTAGATATGACAAGAAACGGTAAAAACAGTTAAACGACGCTTGCGCCCGCTGGTCTTGAACTCATATCACTCTCAACAAATGATTCATTTACTTCAATATACATAAATAACAGAAACAAGGAAATTATTCAATCACGTATCATTTTACAACTTTACTTAAAGAAATATGCTTAAAAGAACCTATAATTAATAAACAACTCTATTATTAGTAATATACGCAATAAATTATAAAAAAAAAAAATTGACACCGAAATTGAGAATAACCAGCGTCACTTAATTTGGACTCATACGAAATGAGAATAAATCATCTGTCAGTTTAAAAACTGCAGCAATTACACTAAGCGCGAAAACAAACGAAAAAAAAACAAAAAAAAAACAACGAATACATCTTAACTAATCGGCCAATATTGACAACCAGGGATGATTCAACTTCATTAAACGGGAATTATAAGCACGAATTTGCTTTTCCACGGCTATAATGGGGTCAGCAATGCTGAATTTTCTAATCAGATAAGAATTGCACGTCCAAGAGGGAAAACGTAAAAGATATTTTGTGAACCGGAAGAAAACTGAACGAATTTTTGACTTGTCAGAAATTGTGAGCATTTTCCAAAACGGCGATATGTACAAATAATGTGGTAGAGCGACAGAGTTAAAAAGTTTCGAGAGAAGATGGCGGTTGAACCGTAACTTATTAGTTACAAAAGAAGCATATGATAACCCAACTCTACGCTCAATGTGAGCAATTAATAGTTGTCGCGTGTGCATTACTGACGAACCACTGGGAAGACCGAGGTAGGTGATATGAGCTACTTGCTTAATCCTACTCTTTCCGAGAGCAATAGACTTAGGCGACACGTGCTTCCAGTTGAAGGATACAACTTTAGGCCTTTCAGATTTGAACTGAAGACATAGTTTCACATACTCAGATTGTAGTATTATAAAAACATCACTCATGCGCTGGATAGTGCGACTCAAGTTAAAAATGTCGTTTGCATAACATACGAGAGACAAATCAAGAACGGCAAAGATGAATTATGTGGGAACAGCTGACTGTGCATCAAGAACTCCATTATTGAAGAGTGAAGGGGAAGAAACAGCACCTTGACGGGTACCTTTTTCGACATCGACAAAAATATTGGGGGTTGGTGCGTAAAATTGAGACCCGTCAACACTAGTTAATGGTTGAAGTATTAAGCGAACTTTATGACAAGAATACATGTCTCGAAGGGCTCTGATATATGAGGGGCTCACTCCATATTTTCCTGCATGGAGTAGCATAACGGCGTGAATGAGAGAGTCGAACGCTTTACGAACATCATGCCCAGCCAGCACGAGAGATTCACCTGATGCATCAGCATCGATCAATGCGTTCGCGACAACCGACAAAGCGTGGGCACAACCGAGACGTGGCTGGTGGAACATAGCATTTTGCGCTCAGTTGGTCAATGAACAGAAGTTCAAAAAGCTTTCAGAAGGTAGTAGCCACTGTAAAGTTATAGGGCGGAAGGACGAGCACTGGGTTGCGAGTTTACCTTTCTTTGGAATTGGAGTGAGATCTCCGATTGAGAAAGAAGACGGTACAACTCCTTGGGTAACAATCATCTGCATCAAAAGAGCAATATGGTTTACCAGCAGCTCGCTTCCATGCAGAACGTGAAGAGCGCCTATTTTATCGATGCCAGAAGATTTCTTACGCTTTAGGCGTTGGATTGCTCGCTGTACAGAATCAGCTGAAACAACAAAATTGTCGGTTGGACACCTAGACAGAAATTTATCAAGCTTATCTTCATATTCGGACTGTAGGGCGGCATCTGGTGGGGAGAATTCAGCAGAGAAGTATGAATTCCATTCGGAATCAGGAATACCTTGAGCAGATAGGGGGGCCCTCGGACGATATCTTGATACATTTCTCCAGAAGGAAGTGTGGGACAGGGAAGCTTGCTGGGATGTTTCTTCAACTATGTGGTTCGTGTGTATACATAGTTCTCTTGCAAACTTTCTTTTGGTAGAAAGACGAATGTTAGAAACCCAGCCAGAGCGAGGACGGTCGCACTGGAGCCACAAATGGTACCAAAATTCGGATTTTCTCCAAGCTTCAACTAGGCTCAGATTACTGGACCAGTGCTTTGTGACACCCCGACGTATACATTTAAGAGGTATACTGGCTTTTTCTGCGAATCGCAGAGCATGGCAAATTTGTGCAAAATAGATATCTAGCAACATCCGTATTTCATTTGCATCAAGTTGCGGATTTTCCATGAGCAGCTGGAACGGAACATGAATTTTATGTAGGACAGAATTAGTTACTACAGCAAAAAGGTCATCTTGGATATTTTCCCAATCCCTGTAAAATTGGGCGTGGGGCTGATGTGGTTGTGTAGTGGGAGTAGACTGAGCAGAGGGACAATATATAAATGCAGATATTGGAAGGTGGTCTGATAGTAGGAAATCAGTAACAACGTGAACAGGTGATACTTGGAGATTTATAGAAGAAACTGCATGGTCAAGGTTCGACACGTGACAATGGCGTGTGTAAGTGTAATCAAGATCTTTCGGCAATATCCTAAGCCAATCGTCAAAAATACCAGACAAAATAGAAGTACGCAATAATGAGACGTCAGTTAAATTACAGTTAAAATCTCCTCTGATAATACAGCACTTACCTAACAGGCAAATCTTTGAAAGGCAAGACCCTAGTTTCTCACACGCAGAAGTAAATAAAAATTCCGATCGGTCATTGCGATAATTTGTTGGGAGATAGACGTTTACAATAACATACTCTTTTACACGGACAGCAAGAAAAAAATCACATGAATCAAAAATACTCGACGGCACGAGGTCCTAACAAGCATCGCAATACCACCCGAGGGGCGGCCACTAGAAGCGGATCATTTAGCGGGGACCGAATAGCTAGTAAAATTATTGTCAATTTTCAGAAGGCCTAAACTATGACTCGTCAAAAAATGCTCTTGCAAGCACAATACGTCACAATTCGAAAGCAAACCATTTATCACAGGAATTTTGACTAAAAGCCCACCATCAATATTCCACGAAAGTACAGCTTGCGTAGTAATAGACACTTCCATGTAATACCATGGGCTTTCCTAGTTGACTGTTGTTATTAGGACACTTTACACTGTAACAAGTATGGCCGGTAACTTTACATTCTAGACAGAACATTTTTTCCGAACACGGAGAGGCACTGTTTGAGGTGTGATCGCATGATCCACAGCGAGAGCAGAGGGCCCGATTAGAGCACTGTGAGGCCAGATACCCAGTTTTAGGACATGAGAAACAACGCTTTGGGAGGTATACAAATGCTTGTGCAGAAAGCTTTTCGTAGCCAACTTTCACAGAAACTTTTAAGAACTGATCCAGGTTTTGTTTTGACTCAAAGTAGACCTTGAACACTCGGGAATTTCCGCACTGTGAAACTTTCATGCAATTTGGTACAAGATATTTTAATTTATTCTCATCGCATTTGATCGATACGTCTTTAAGGGTCTACTTAAACAGTGGGGATTTTAGCCTCGTCTAGATACCTGAGGTACTCTTTTAAAGATTGTTGGCAATATTATTCACTGCATGCTTTGAGTCAACAGCAAGTTTTCCATTCCGAAGCCGATTTTTTAAGTTCACTTATTTCACCTGAGGCCTCAGGGCAAAGTTTATCGACGAAGTCCTTACGAGCATTAGGTGAGGTCAGGTTTGCAGGACAGTTTTTTAGTATAACGGCAAACGTAGGAACTGGGGCAGGGTTAATTGTTACGTTGGTATCAATTCTAGCTGGCCAAACAGGGCCTGAATGCGTCGCATTCTCTAAAAAGCCGTCAATTTTCCGAGAGAGTTCATTAGCTTTTGAGACTAAAGTAGCCGAGACTGCCTTACCGATTGCTGGGGATTCAGGAGGTAAGAATAAAACAAAAGTGGGAATAGGCAAATTATCTTTTGCCTCCTGATTTAACTGTTTACAAATGTCAAGTACATTATCTTCATTCTCTGCATGTTTCACGCATCGTCTCTGAATATTCAGCTCTTTATACAGAAACTCTTTAGCACTGATAATAGTACCATGATCAAAAAGACTTACAGCTTTTCCGATAATCAGATCAATTTTCGCACCATCAAGCATAGATCTCGTGACAAAGTTCAGTAATGAATTTAAAATAATTTTCCTATTTTGATCGGTCATTGTGCAATCTAATTATCATAGCCAGGGACAGTCGAGTTTTCCGATCAAAATTTATATGTTGTAGGTCAATGTAATATGTAGGTCAAATAGCGTAATCCAAGTTCAAGGTAAACTATTTTCATGTCCAAATCCAATTATGAACTTAATTTAATAAAAACCGCAGGGAATCACAAATATCTTACTGTATTAACAGTTTTACTGTATGAATGAGATTATATCCAAAAAGAGACGTTTGTAGTATGAACTCTCAATGTAGACTGATAGATTGATCATATCAGATTGATTACATCAGACTGATGTATGGTTGGTAGATTATTTTATTCTATTTTTGTTCATTTTTGGGGTAATGGAGTTCTTTACTTTTTTGTGAAAAACTTATTTCGTGCAAAAAGTTTTTTTTTATTAATTTCTATTCGTTTTATATTGACACAGTCTTTTCATAGGCAGCGCGATAGTGCTGTCTAAGTAAAGAACGATGTGGGCACAATGTATTATTTTTTTCTTTCTTTTTTCGTCTTCTTCTCCATACCCGGGCACTTCGTATCGAAGGAGTTGTCGTAGAAACTTCGAAAAGGGTTCATTTGATAGGAAATTCAAAGGGCTAGTGTCGTTTTTAATAGTCGAAAGTGATTGGAGGGCAACAAGCCACAAGCCCCCCCCCACGCCCCTCAGTCCCCCAAACACATCCAATCAAAATTTTGAGATAGGCATTTTGTTCAGCGCAGTTGATTTCCAAATAGAAACTATCTTTTTGAGGAGGACACTCCCCCACAACCCTTGGGGCAAGGGTTTTAAGTTAGGCCCTGGGGGCATATAAGGTTTTTATAGGAGGCGTTGTCGTAGAAACTTCAAAAAGAGCTCATTCGATTGGAAATTCAAATGGCTAGTGCCCTTTTTAATAGTCGAAAGGGATTGGAGGGCAACTAGCCCCCCCACGCCCATCATTCCCCCAAATACATCAAATCAAAATTTTGAGATAGCCATTTTGTTCAGCATAGTTGATTTCCAAATAGAAAATATGTTTTTGAGGAGGACACTCCCGCACAACCCTCGGGGCAAGGGTTTTGAGTTATTCCCTGACGGCATATAAGAACGATGTTGGCATAATGTATCATTTATTATTTTTTTTCCTTTAAACCAGGGCACTTCGCATTAAGGAATTTGTCGTAGAAGTTTCGAGCAGGGCTCAGCCTTCTGGATATCAGAGTGGCTGGCGCCCTTTTTAGTATTCGACATAAATGTAAATGGACTAAAGCACCTTCCACGCTCACAATTTCCTGACAAATGTCTCATCACCATTTTGATGTAGTAATTTTGTTCAGCATGGTTTATTTCAATTTATACAATATGTTTTTGACGAGATCACTCCCCTACAGCCTTCAGGGAAAGGGTTGTAAATTATGCCCTGGGGGCATATAAGGTTTTTATAGAAGGTGTTATCGTGGAAACTTCAAAAAAGGCTTATTCGATTGGAAATTGAAAGGGTTAGTGCCCTTTTTAATAGTCAAAACTGATCTGGAGGGCAACAAGCCCCTACCTGGCACGGCCATCATTCCTCCAAACACATCCAATCACAATTTTGAGATAGCCATTTTATTCAACGTAGTTAATTTCCACATAGAAATTATTTTTGGAGTAGGACACTCCCCCACAGCCTTCAGGGCAAGGGTTGTAAGTTATGCCCTGGGGGCATATAAGGTTTTTATAGAAGGTGTTGTCGTAGAAAATTCAAAAAAAACTCGTTCGATTGGCAATTCTAAGGGCTAGTGCTTTTTTCAATAGTCGACAGTGATTGGAGGGCAATTAACCCCCCTCTCACGCCCACCTTTTCCAAAAACACATCCAATCAGTAGACTAGAACCTTATACTTCTGGGACTCCTATGTACCAAACAGGTTCTTCTAGTAGTTACAGGTTTTTCTAGTAGTTACAGGTCATGACGCAGTTTCAAAGTTCACTGCCTTTTTGGTGATAAGCTCAAAAAAACCGGCACGTCTTGTTTCATTGTTATGCAATTATTTTTGTATATAATCAGGTTCCATATTTGATTCTCCATCAGTTTCGAATCGTTTATATTAGAGATATCATTTTTTTTAATTACATAGAAAAAATTGATAATTATAACCTTTTTCTGGTGAGTAAAAAATATTCTCATTATTAAAAAGAAATTGTCATTAAGTTAAGGAAGAAATTCTTTCCTTACACTAGAATTAAGGGATACTTATACACTTAGAAGCCTGTTGTTTTTTTTATGAGTTGAAAAAACCTCTAATTCTATTATAGGTTTAAATTTACGGTGTTATTTTTTATAAAGATCATTGGTCTTTTTAGGGAATGTTTTTTTTTTTAAAAAAGTTCATATCTTTTCGTTATGTAATTTTGGAATTAGAATAAAATTTCTATTTTTTAAATGTATTAATTGTTACAAAATCTTCCTTTTTTATCAAGATCAGTGGCTTTTTTTTTTTTTTTTTTTTTAAAGATCATTTTTTTTTTTTTTAGGTATGTTTTTGAAAATACTTCCAGGCCAGTCTGCATTTATGGTGTGATTTTTTATAAAGATCAGTGGCCTTTTTTAATGATGTTTTTGAAAAAAAGTGCTTAGCTTTCGATCGGTAAATTGGGATTAGAATAAAATGTTGATTCTTTTAATGTATTAATTGTTACAAAAGCTTCCTTTTTATTACAGTGTGATTTTTTTTTATCACGATCAGTGGTTTTTTAGGGATGTTTTTTTTTTGAAAAAATTTCCTGACCATTCTGCGTTGAAGAATATCTTCCTGAAATTTAATGCGTTCAAAACCCTCACCCCCCCCCCCCATTTCCACAAAAAAAAAAATTGTTAACTTATAAACCAAATTAAAAAAAAACAATTTTATCTATACATTTTTTTTAACGGTCCAAATTATATAATAAGAGGGATTTACTGAGCCGTGCTAATTAAATTTTACACTTCTTAAATTTCTATTTATGTCTACATTTGATTGAAATCTGATAGTTTTACTTGACTGTCATATGCAATTCTTCTCCATATTTTTTAATAAGGAACGCAAATACTGCTTTTTAATTTTTATTTTGAAAATACTGTCACGTAAGCATGGAAATAGGAGGAGAGGAGGGTGGAGGGGGGGAGGAGCAGTTTAAAAAAGGTCATCAAACACAATATAAAAAACAAATATTTTTAAAAAAAGATTTATAAAATAAAATGAATTATTTTACAAAAACCCAAAATGCATTTTTGCTACATGCTAATTTTTTTTTTTTTTTTTTTAAAGGAATAAGATACTTGAAATAATCCACCTTACGAGAAGAAAGATAGATATGACGAACATTCATTAATAAACACCACAAGGGCATCTGTTATCAAATTCGCTAGAAAAGTTACACACGATCATGCATCAAGCACTCAACTTATAGCGACAGAACCCTCTGACCCCCGCGTTGGCTCCATGGCAAACCCCCCTCAAGTATTACAAAGGAGTTCAGATATAGAAGTCCAATCAGAATTTGTAAGTATATACATATTTTTTTTTCTATCCCTATTTTCAAAAAATAAGACAAAATTTTCTCAGATGCATAGCTTTTTAAAAAACTTAAAATTTGTTTCTAAGCTATTTAATTTTCTTTCATTAACCAAATTAGCAATATATAAAGGAGTGCTTATCATGAATTTCTATAACAAAAAAACCTTACCTCGTAACTTATAACTAAGATGCGTTCTAATACAATATTCCTTTTAGAAAAAAAAACTAACTATTTGAAAAAAAAACGAAAAGCGAAAACAAATCCCACTATACAGTTAAAGTGCACTTTTAGACTGCTATTTTCGCCCCTAATGCAATTGAATACATACGCTATAATTATCAGATATAGCACCGCTTTTTAATCCGATTTGAATTCTAAGTAGGGTCGCATGCAAATTGTACTTTAAATAGCAAGATGTATATCTTCAATAAGCAATTTACTCAGGGAAAAAGGTTTTTTGATAATTTCCAAATATGTCTTCGCCGCAATGTTAAGAAACATTATTTGGATGAAGCTGTTTTTGGCCATTTCATTGAAACACTTAGGTGTTTTCAAGAAAAGAATTTGAGACTATTCTATTTGAACAGTGTTGTGAAATCCGATACCCCTCCAACTCGGAAAGGGTATCAATCCTCCTAGCTCGAAGGAAGCCCCCCCGGTTCCCAAGGGTCCTCCCCGGGAGGGGTTCGGGGGGGGGCTCTAAAAGGGGCCATCCAACATTTTTAATTGTTGATATGGATGGAGAAAAAGTTCTTCTCTCTTACCAGTATTTATTTAGCCCAGGTCGAAAAAATCCGTTGGTAAAAGACAGAGGAAAATACGGATTATTGAGAAAGTAACAACAACACCACCAAGCTCCGACATATGGAGTTCGTTTCCTTTAACTGAAGCCGAGGAGCAACAGCTCATACAACATACTGCATCAGTCGAACAATGGGCCAATTTCATTAACAGTTACAATGAAGAGGCTCAAAGAATCGAATTGGAATAATATTTTGCGTTTTTATTTAAAAAAAAAAAAATTTTTAATAAAACTATTAATTTTTTATATACGTATCGTTTTCTAAAGTACCCTTCTAAGAATAAGACGACATGTTCCCGACAAAAAAATATTTTTTTTTTTTTAAAATTTTAAGTTTAAATTATTAATTAAATAAGGCAATGTAACTTTTTTTCTTCTTTTAATTTTTCAGGTGGTGGGACAATGACTATGAGAAATTGACAAAATTTTATTAACTATAAAAAAAAATAATGATTATTTTACATAAAAAATAAAAAACTTTTTTTTTCTACAGATTAAAAATATAGCACTCCCAGCGGCAGCACCATCGAGTGCTGATGCAAGTATATTTACAGAACCAATTCTGTCACCACCAGCAGAGTTCATGGATGAACCTACACTGGTTCTAGAGAATATGGAGTGGCATGAGGGATTCCTTAAGGATGTTTTTGGGGAAATGGCCAGCCTGGAGGACTTAACTTGTGATATTGACATGGTTGAGGACCCAGAGTGGGCAGATAGTTTCATGCGCGAATATTTAGATGATAATGCTACAAGTAAATCTGAACTGGGTCCTCATAATGAAATTCCATCAGAGGACAATACAGGCTGGCTTGACCAATTGTCCCAAAACACCTTAGAATATGTACTAGGGGACCTCATGTCACAACCCCCCAATGTGATTGAACAAACAGGGACAGGACATGAAAACAGTACTACGTCCCCGGAATTGCTTGATTTTATCTGTTCGAATCTGCTCTAAGCCATTTGCAAACGTACAGGATAGATTTTAGCCTTCCCGAGGAAAACGCAGGCATTATTTTAACTGACCCCGTGAAAAATCTCCATAGCTATATCGATAAAATTCGAGCACTTATTGATATTCAGATCCAGAAATGGGGAGGTCAGGGGGGAATTAAAGCATCAGTCAACCAAAAATTTTTTCTGCAAAAGGGGACATCTGGGGACGTTTTTTATTGTAATTTTTAAACAGGGACCCAGACTTTTTACACAGGTCTAATCGAATTTGATGACAATTTTTTCAACGTGTTAAATATAGTAATTTCAACTGTGGATACATTGAGTGAGAGGGGAAGTGGGTCTACAATTATAGACAGTGAATGAATGGATCTGAATCTCAGTAGATTTAAAAAAAACTTTATTTTAAGAGGTGGGAGGGGTAAAGGAATAAAATGTAACCCAGATTGATCAGCTACCACAGGAGTTCAGGGTTTGTATTTTGACACGGGACTTCAATGCTTTAAATATGCATTTTTAATGGCAGCCCATAAGACATTAAAAGATGAATCATCAATGAAAAATCTTGACAAACTTCATTTTCATTAAGAAAATTCAGAATCAAAGTTGAACTTTTCTTCTTCCAGGAAAATATTTGGAACAGAACTTTAAATTTTTTCATCTCTTTGAGAAAAATCTGAACTATTGAGCCGTGTCGATCCTTACTTACAGTTCGTTACCATGAACACAATAAATTGTTTCAGCCAATCGTGTATCTCACCCGAAAAAATACTTTTCAGACAATCAACTTCAGACTAACTTTTTTTTTGAAGGGGGGAGGGAGGGATTTTTTCCGTGGAGATGGAGGCCAGATTTACTGGCATTATTTCATCTTAAAGTGCCAACGTATCTGATAGAATAATTTAAGTCTTATGATCAATTTCATAAAACCTATAATTTTCACCTTTTTCTCCATTAAGCATCAATTACTTCAAGAAATTAATTCCACATTTTTGCAGATAGGAGCTTGAAACTTCCGAAGTAGGGTTATTTGTTTTTAGAGTTTCTGTAACTATTGAGTCGTGTCACTCCGTACTTACAGTTCGTTAGCACAAACACAAAAAATGTTATCACTAATAACATTTAAATCTTGACAAATCCAAAACACCTGTGCATAAAACCTATAATTTTCACCTTTTTTCTCCATTAAGCATCAATTACTTCAAGAAATTAATTCCACATTTTTTGCAGATAGGAGCTTGAAACTTCCGAAGTAGGGTTATTGGTTTTTTAGAGTTTTTCGGTTACTATTGAGCCGTGTCAATCCTTACTTACAGTTCGTTACCACGAACACAATAAATTGTTTCAGCCAATCGTGTATCTCCCCGAAAAAATACTTTTCAGACAATCAACTTCAGACTAACTTTTTTTTTTTTGAAGGGGGAGGGAGGGATTTTTCCGTGGAGATGGAGGCCAGATTTACTGTTATTATTTATAAAACTATAATACAATAAATTAAAAAAATTTTTTTACAATGAAATTAATGAGAAAAATTAAAACTTATAACGAAGAGACTTTTTACGTATATGACGGGGATCCCCCCCCCCTCCCGGGCCCCCTTGTGTTTTTGATATTATTTTGGGAAACTAGACTTGATAAATAAATTATTTAATTTTAATTAAGAAAATTAAGAATAAAAGTTGAACTTTTATTATTCCAGGAAAATATTTGGAACAGAACTTTAAATTTTTTCATCTCTTTGAGAAAAATCTGAACTATTGAGCCGTGTCGATCCTTACTTCCAGTTCACTACCACAAACACACTACATTGTTTCAGCCACTCGTGTATCCCCCCCGAAAAAATACTTTTGAGACAAACACCTACAGACTAACCTTTTTTTTGAAGGGGGGAGGGAGGGATTTTTCCGTGGAGATGGAGACCAGATTTACTGGCATTATTTCATCTTAAAGTGCCCACGTATCTGATAGAATAATTTAAGTCTTATGATCAATTTAATAAAACCTATAATTTTCACCTTTTTCTCCATTAAGCATAAATTACTTCAAGAAATTAATTACACATTTTTGCAGATAGGAGCTTGAAACTTCCGAAGTAGGGTTATTGGTTTTTAGAGTTTAGGTCAATATATAGTCGTGTCACTCCTTACATAAAGATCGGTAGAACAAACACAAAAAATGTTATCACTCTTAACATTTAAATCTTGAAAAATCCAAAACACCTGTTCATAAAACCTATAATTTTCACCTTTTTTCTCCATTAAGCATCAATTACTTCAAGAAATTAATTCCACATTTTTGCAGATAGGAGCTTGAAACTTCCGAAGTAGGGTTATTGGTTTTTAGAGTTTTTCGGTAACTATTGAGCCGTGTCGATCCTTACTTACAGTTCGTTACCACGAACACAATAAATTGTTTCAGCCAATCGTGTATCTCCCCGAAAAAATACTTTTCAGACAATCAACTTCAGACTAACTTTTTTTTTTTTGAAGGGGAGGGAGGGATTTTTCCGTGGAGATGGAGGCCAGATTTACTGGCATTATTTAGAAAACGATAATACAATAAATTAAAAAAGTTTTTTCAACTGAAAGTAAGGAGCAAAATTAAAACTTAGAACGAAGAGAATTATTACGTATACGAAGGGGACCCCCCCCTCCAGGGACCACAGGGACCATTTCTATAATTTAGTCTGAAAAATAGGACTTCACACTTAAAAAGTTCTATTAAGAGCTTTTTTTTTTCCGCTTTTTATTTCAGTCAATTGTGTTTTTGATATTATTTTGGGAAAATAGAATTGATCAATAACTTATTTCATTTTCATTAAGAAAATTCAGAATCAAAGTTGAACTTTTCTTCTTCCAGGAAAATATTTGGAACAGAACTTTAAATTTTTTCATCTCTTTGAGAAAAATCTGAACTATTGAGCCGTGTCGATCCTTACTTACAGTTCGTTACCACGAACACAATAAATTGTTTCAGCCAATCGTGTATCTCCCCGAAAAAATACTTTTCAGACAATCAACTTCAGACTAACTTTTTTTTTGAAGGGGGAGGGAGGGATTTTTCCGTGGAGATGGAGGCCAGATTTACTGGCATTATTTAGAAAACGATAATACAATAAATTAAAAAAGTTTTTTCAACTGAAAGTAAGGAGCAAAATTAAAAAACTTAGAACGAAGAGAATTATTACGTATACGAAGGGGATCCCCCCCCTTTGGGGTTAATCTAGGTTCACTTAGACGCGCGCGTCTAAGTGAACCTAGATTAACCCCAAAGGGGGGGATCCCCTTCGTATACGTAATAATTCTCTTCGTTCTAAGTTTTTTAATTTTGCTCCTTACTTTAGTTGAAAAAAACTTTTTTTAATTTATTGTATTATCGTTTTCTAAATAATGCCAGTAAATCTGTCCTCCATCTCCACGGAAAAAATCCCTCCCTCCCCCTTCAAAAAAAAAGTTAGTCTGAAGTTGATTGTCTAAAAAGTATTTTTTCGGGGGAGATACACGATTGGCTGAAACCATTTATTGTGTTCGTGGTAACGAACTGTAAGTAAGGATCGACACGGTTCACTAGTTCAGATTTTTCTCAAAGAGATGAAAAAATTTAAAGTTCTGTTCCAAATATTTTCCTGGAAGAAGAAAAGTTCAACTTTGATTCTGAATTTTCTTAATGAAAATGAAATAAGTTATTGATCAATTCTATTTTCCCAAAATAATATCAAAACACAATTGGTCCCTGGAGGGGGGGGGGGGATCCCCTTCGTATACGTAATAATTCTCTTCGTTCTAAGTTTTAATTTTGCTCCTTACTTTCAGTTGAAAAAACTTTTTTTAATTTATTGTATTATCGTTTTCTAAATAATGCCAGTAAATCTGACCTCCATCTCCACGGAAAAATCCCTCCCTCCCCCTTCAAAAAAAAAAAAAGTTAGTATGAAGTTTATTTTCTTAAAATTATTTTTTAGGGGGAGATACACGATTGGCTGAAACAATTTATTGTGTTCGTGGTAACGAACTGTAAGTAAGGATTGACACGGCTCAATAGTAACCGAAAAACTCTAAAAACCAATAACCCTACTTCGGAAGTTTCAAGCTCCTATCTGCAAAAATGTGGAATTAATTTCTTGAAGTAATTGATGCTTAATGGAGAAAAAGGTGAAAATTATAGGTTTTATGCACAGGTGTGTTGGATTTGTCAAGATTTAAGTGTTAAGTGTGATACAATATTTTGTGTTTGTTCTAACTAACTGTAAGTAAGGAGTGACTCGACTAAAGAGTGACCGAAACTCTAAAAACCAATAAACCTACTTCGGAAGTTTCAATCTCCTATCTGCAAAAATGTGGAATTAATTTCTTGAAGTAATTGATGCTTAATGTAGAAAAAGGTGAAAATTATAGGTTTTATGAAATTGATCATAAGACTTAAATTATTCTATCAGATACGTTGGCACTTTAAGATGAAATAATGCCAGTAAATCTGGCCTCCATCTCCACGGAAAAATCCCTCCCTCCCCCCTTCAAAAAAAAAGTTAGTCTGAAGTTGATTGTCTGAAAAGTATTTTTCGGGGGAGATACACGATTGGCTGAAACAATTTATTGTGTTCGTGGTAACGAACTGTAAGTAAGGATCGACACGGCTCAATAGTTCAGATTTTTCTCAAAGAGATGAAAAAATTTAAAGTTCTGTTCCAAATATTTTCCTGGAAGAAGAAAAGTTCAACTTTGATTCTGAATTTTCTTAATGAAAATCAAGTTTGTCGAGATTTTTCATTGATGATTCATCTTTTAATGTCCTATGAGCTGCCACTAAAAATGCATATTTGAAACATTGCAGTCCCGTGTCAAAATACAAACTCTGAACTCCTTTGGTAGCCGACAAATCTGGGTGACATTTTATTCCTTTACCCCGCCCTCCCTTAAAATAAAGTTTTTTTTAAATCTACTGAGATTCAGATCCATTCATTCAATGTATAAAATTGTGGACCCACTTCCCCTCTCACTAAATGTATCCACATTTTAAATTAGTATATTGACCCAGTTGAAAAAAATGTCTTCAAATTCGTTTAGACACGGGTAAATAGTCTGGATCCCTGTCTAAAAATGACAATAAAAAACGTATCCAGATGTCACCTGGTGCACATAATCTGATTTGTTCACTGATGCTTTAATTCCCCCTGACCTCCCCATTTCTGGATCTGAATATCAATAAGTGCTCGTATTTTGTCGATATAGCTATTGAGATTTTTCATGGGGTCATTTAAAATAATGCCAGCGTTTTCCTCGGGAAGGCTAAAATCTACCCTGTACGTTTGCAAATGACCTAGAGCACATTCTAACAGATAAAAATCAGGCAATTCCGGGGACGTAGCACTATTTTCATGTCCTGACCCTGTTTGTTCAATCACATTGGAGGGTTGTGACATGAGGTCCCCTAGTACGTATTCCAAGGTGTTTGGGGACAATTGGTCAAGCCAGGCTGCATTGTCCTCTGATGGAATTTCATTATGAGGACCCAGTTCAGATTTACATGTAGCATCATCATCTAAATATTCGCGCATGAAACTATCTGCCCACTCTGGGTCCTCAACCATGTCAATATCACAAGTTAAGTCCTCCAGGCTGGCCATTTCCTCAAAAACATCATTAAGGAATCCCTCATGCCACTCCATATTCTCTAGAACCAGTATAGGTTCATCCCTGAACTCTGCTGGTGGTGACAGAATTGGTTCTGTAAATATACTTGCATCATCACTCAATGGTGCCGCTGGGAGTGCTATATTTTTAATCTGTAGAAAAAAAAAAAGTTTTTTATTTTTTATGTAAAATAATCATTATTTTTTTTTATAGTTAATAAAATTTTGTCAATTTCTCATAGTCATTGTCCCACCACCTGAACAATTAAAAGAAGAAAAAAAGTTACATTGCCTTATGTCTTTCATAATGTCAAATGAAAATTTTAAAAAAAAAAATATTTTTTTTTTTGTCTGGAAAATGTAGTATTATTAGAAGGGTAAGTTAGAAAAATATAAGTATATAAAAAATTAATTGTTTTATTCCAAATTTTTTTTTTTTTTAAATAAAAAAGTAAAAGATGGTTACAAGTCAATTATTTGAGCCTCTTCATTATAACTGTTAATAAAATTGGACCATTGCTCGACTGATGCAGTATGTTGTACGAGCAGTTGCTCCTCGGCTTCAGTTAAAGGACACGAACTCCATATGTCGGAGCTTGGTGGTGTTGTTGTTGCTTTCTCTTGTTATTTTCCTCTGTCTTTTACCAACGGATTTTTTCGACCTGGGCTAAATAAATAATTTTAATTGTGAATAAATTTTTAATCAAACCAGAAAAAAATTTAAAATGTTTGTATGGTCCCTGTGTAGAGCCCCCCCCCACCACCCACCCCGGGACGAACCTTTGTCACCGGGGGGGGGGCGTACTGAGAGCGAGGAGGATCTATAACCTTTACGAGGTGGAGGGGTATCGGATTTAACAACACTGTTCAAATAGAATAGTCTCAAATTCTTTTCTTGAAAACACCTAAGTTTTTCAATGAAATGGCCAAAAACAGCTTCATTCAAATAATGTTTCTTAACATTACCGCTAAGACATATTTTGGAAATTGTCAAAAAAACCTTTTTTCCTGTGTAAATTGCTTATTGAAGATATACATCTTGCTATTTAAAGTCCGATTTGCATGCGACCCTACTTAGAATTCAAGTTGGATTAAAAGCAGGATTATATCTGATAAGTATAGTGTATGTATGCAAATTAATTAGTGACGAAAATAGCAGTCTAATAGTGCGCGTTACCTTTATAGGGGCAATTGTTTTCGCTTTTCGTTTTTTTTCAAATAGTTAGTTTTTTTGTATAAAAGGACTATTGCATTAGAACGAATCTTATTTATAAGTTAAGAGGTAAGGTTTTTTTTGTTATAGAAATGCATGATAAGCACTCCTTTATATATCGCTAATTTGGTTAATTAAAGAAAATTAAATAGCTTAAAAACAAATTTTAAGTTTTTTAAAAAGCTATGCGTCTGAGAAAATTTTGTCTTATTTTTTGAAAATAGGGATAGAAAAAAAAATATGTATATACTTACAAATTCTGATTGGACTTCTATATCTGAACTCCTTTGTAATACTTGAGGGGGGTTTGCCATGGAGCCAACGCGGGAGTCAGAGGGTTCTGTCGCTATAAGTTGAGTGCTTGATGCATGATCGCGAGTAACTTTTCTAGCGAATTTTATAACTGACGCTCTTGTGGGCTTTATTAATTACTGTTCATCATATATTGCATTCGTCTCGGAATGATTTTTTTTTCCAGTATATTATTCCTTTAAAAAAAAAAAAAAAAATTATACTTTAGAACAAATTCATTTTGGGTTTTTTGGAAATAAATTCATTTTTTTTTTTAACTCATTTTTTAAAAAAAATTGGTTTTTTTTGCGGTATTGTTAACAGTGTATCAACTGCTCCTCCCCCCCCCCCTCTCCTCCGATGGCCCGGCTTAAGTGTCTGTATGTGTAAATTAAAACTTCAAAATCAGTATTTTCGTTCCTTATTAAACAATATGGAGAAGAATTGCATATGACCGTCAATTAAAACTATCAGATTTCAATCAAATGTAGACATAAATAGAAATTTAAGAAGTGTAAAAGTTAATTAGCACGGCTCAGTCAATCCCTCTTATGATATAATTAGGTCCGTTAAATAAAACGAATCGAAAACAATGTTATTTATTAAAGATGTGACTACGGCACCAAATTTTTAGTGTTTAGTAAATGGGGGGGGGGGGTTTGGTGGGGTAACGACTTAATTATATTTACGATATAATAAAACGAAGACTTTAAATTCCCAAATTTCAAAAAAAAACATCCCAAAAAAACAAAAGAACGTGATAAAAAAAAAAAATAGAAATGTAATAAAAAAGGAAGCTTTTTTAAAAAATAATAAATTAAAATAATAAACATTTTATTCTAATACCAATTTACCGATCGAAAGATAAGCACTTTTTTTTTTTCAAAAACAAACTTAAAAAGGCAGATTAAAATGATAAAAAATAAACAAAAAACTGAAGCCGGGCCTTTCTTTTTTTAAAAAAAACTCCCTAAAAAAAAAAACCATGTTCTTGATAAAAAAAAAAAAAAAAAAAACCAGAACATTTAAGGTTAAAAAAAGTAAGAAGTTTTGAAAAAATTAACATTAAAAAATCAACATTTATTTCATATTCCACATAATATATTCGAAAAGAAAAGAAATTTTTTCAAAAAAAAACATAAAAAAAAAATAAATAATATCTATAAAAAAAATAAAAAAGTAAATTTAAACATATAATAGAATTATAGTTTTTTTAAAATACTAAAAACAAAAACAGTCTTCTAAGTGTATAAGTATCCCTTAGTTCTAGTGTAAGGAAAGAATTTCTTCCTTAACTTAATGACAATTTCTTTTTAATAATGCGAATATTTTTTACTCACCAGAAAAAGGTTAGAATTATCCATTTTTTCTATGTAATTACAAAAAATGCTATCTCGAATATAAACGATTCGAAACTGATGGAGAATCAAATATGGAACCTGATTATATACAAAAATAATTGCATAACAATGAAACAAGACGTGCCGGTTTTTTTTGAGCTTATCACCAAAAAGGCAGTGAACTTTGAAACTGCGTCATGACCTGTAACTACTAGAAAAACCTGTAACTACTAGAAAAACCTGTTTGGTACATAGGACTCTCAGAAGTATAAGGTTCTAGTCTACTCCAATCAAAATTTTGAGATAGCGATTTTATTCAAAGTAGTTTTAAGTTCTGTAAATTAGGTCATTGAGGATGACAACCCCTTCACAGCCCTCAGGACAAGGGTAGTAATTTATGCCCTTGGGGTATATAAATTTTTCATAGAACGCGTTGTTGTAGAAACTTTAAAAAGGGCTCATTCGATTGGAAACTGAAATGGCTTGTGTCCTTTTTAATAGTCGAAAGTAATTGGAAGGTAACTAACACCCCTTCCACGCCCCTATTTCCCCAAACACATCCAATCAAAATTTTGAGATAGCCATTTTGTTCCACGCAGTTAAAGTTCAGGAAATTATACCTTTGAGCAGGAACTCCCCCCACAGTCTTCAGGGCAAGGGTTATAAGTTATGTCCTGGGGTTATATAAGGTTTTTATTGAAAACTTTGTCGTAGAAACTTGAAAAAGGGCTCTTTCGATTGGAAATTCAAAGGGCTTTACTTACCTGCGCCATTGCGCTACCTATGATTCAGGAAAACAAATGATTACACGAATCCTTCGCAAATTGCGTAATGCTGTTCAAGCTCAAGTTCTTTTAATTTCTCATTAAATCACTACAAGATAAAATAACACTTGTGCAATATGAATCAATGGAAAAGAAAAATGGAAAAGCTGTAATAATAAATTATTTTTTTAATGAAATTTAAACTTTTTATTTTAAACCAAATAGTTTTTTCATTGTTTCGGCTTAAGGCTCATACTCCTAATTGGATTAACATTTATACAAATTCATATTTTTGAGAATTCATCTAACTACAATTCGGCTTAAAAAATACTGCTAATATTTATACAAATTAATATTTCTAAGAATTTATTTAACTACAATGACGCACAAAGGGTCATAAGAATTTTCAATACATTTTTGAGGTTAGGTAGACATTCTCTGCTACTATTAGCAAATCACTGCCGATCAAGCCCTCTGGGACCAATACAGCCCCTGAACAACAGGGACTGCAACAAACAGGCAGCCGTCCCGAAAATATTAGAGGAGAACCCTCACCATTAGAGGAGAACCCTCGAATCGGCCAATCCGGCCGGATGGGAGTTAAGTAAGTAATAGTACTTAATTAACTCAAGTTTGCGTTAATTAAACTTGCTCCTAACGCAAGTTTATCGAATCAACCTATTTTGCACCCCCTCTAAAAAATTTTACTATCGGATCAACATATTTTGCCCCTCCCCCTCCCTAAGAAAATTCTGGATCCGCCCCTGTGTTATTTAGCTGAAAATTAGAGAGAAGTGTGGTAATATTTATCAGTAATTTCATTCGTGCATTGTAATAAATAGTAAACATAGATATACTTACATTTGAGTATGACATTTTGGCCTATCTTTATATTATATCAATGTTAGCTGTCTGTGAACTAAAAGTTTACTGGAGAGATTTCATTATAGATCAATAATTCAAGTTTCATACCAGAATAAAATGAATTTTTCATTAGTTGTGAAAGAATTGTCTTTCAAGCATTGTTCTGGTCTTTTTGTTGTTGACATAATAACTTGGATTAAGGAACTAATTTAAAATTATAGGCCAGTTAAAATATTGATTTTAATTAATGTACTTTAATTTTCAATTTATTTCATTTAAATTTTATTTATTATTATTTTTTTCTCTTTTTTACCAGAATGAATACAAAACGAACATAAATTAGATAAACATGATATTAGATATGGCCGTACTAGAAAAATTCAATGGAGGAGGAAGAAGGCCCCTCAAATGTACACTCAAAAGGGCCCACTGGTTTGTCCACAAGTCTCAGGAGTTACAAACCTTCTCCCAGTAATGGGTTAAATTGCATGGTGATGCAGAACACCATCGCGGGAGGATCCTCTATAGGAGAACAACTGCGGCAGGGCGTAAGATCCAGGTCTATGGACAACGGCCTCTGCAAAGGGCTGCCTCGACCCTTTCGGGGTACCTGCAAGACTGGGGACCTTGTGGTCAACTCTATTCCTACTTGAGGAGTGGCGCCCCTCGAGGAAATTAAAGCCTAGTAAACGACACAGCATTCGCAAGGGATTCTGACTAATGGATAATTTTTCTGGGCTTGGTATAATGAGTCGGAGGTAATAGGCTTGAGATTGTTTGTGCAGGATTTCGACTCTTGTTGCTGTCCGGTTCTAAGCCGACTTAAACACTTCGGTGTAGACTTGAGAAGATATGTGATCCCCGTCCTGCACTGGCATCCGGGATCATTGCTTTTCCTGAGGCGAAAATAATTTCAATGACTTAAAGAACATGAAAATTGGAACTTGGAATGTCACGAAGTTAAAAACTGACTATTGTATCGACATTCTGACTGGCGAATTCAGACGATTCGAACTGGATTTATTAGGAGTTTCAGAAAATCATATCCCAGGAGTAGGAAGTATGAAATTAGGTGATATAGAATTTGTTTACTCAGGCAGGAAGGATGGGGTCCATAGACAGGGAGTAGGGCTCATGATGAAGAAGGAAGCTGCCAAATCTTGTTTAGGCTGGGAAGGTATTAATAATAGAATACTAATACTGAGAGATTTTAACGCCCAGGTCGGTAGAAATAGGGATAGATGATATCCTATCCTAGGTAAATTTGGTGTAGGAAAAGAAAACAGTAATGGATACAGACTTGTGTAATTTTGTACGTGTAACAATCTAGTTATAACCAATACGGTTATTGGTCATACAATGGCCCATAAGTTAACACGGTATTCAGGTGATGGTAAGACAGCAAACCTCATTGGTTATATTATAGTAAACCGCAGACTGGCAGGATCGATACAAGATACCAGGGTATATAGAATTCTCCTTCTTGATTCTAAAAGTAAAAACTCCCATCCTGCAGTACCTAGGGTTAATGTGAAGCTGAAATATCGAATCGTTAAGTACCTCCTAGGAAGTCATGGTGATGGTAGAATCCAGGATGATAATTCAAGAGAAACTTCCAGGAGCAGTTGTATACTAAACTTGAGAGTTTAAAATTTGATAATGTGGAAGATGGTTGGAATAACTTTAGAAAAACAATTTGTGAAGTTGCAGAAGGTGTATTAGGGAAGTAAGCTAGAACTGCAGCTAAGAATATTAGTGAAAAAGCTCTATGTTTAATAGAAAGGAGAAAGGACTTGTACAAGAATTATCTTAGTGATAGATCATATGAAAACAAAAGGAATGTAAAGAGAGTCGAGAAAGAATTAAAACATGAATTTAACAGACGTCAAGCGGAAATCATGGATAAAATTGCCAAGCATCTGAAAGGATGCAGCAAGACAGCATAATTGTAAAAAAGTTTATTGGTATGTTAATAAATTGAGAGGGAGTAGTCAATCCGGAATTGTCCAAGTTAAAGATAGGAATGGGGCCGTAACTAGCAATAAGGAAAAAACTAAGGAGAGATGGACCGATCATTTTGAGAACTTGCTTAACCCAGAAAGAGTTGCAGGAAAAGATACAAAGGAAAATGAAAGACGAGGCTTTGAATAGATTGGGATGGAGGAGGAGCGTACGTAGTTGTGTTGGCCTCAGACGGCTCAGTGCTGCGGTGAGTTGTTAGTAGTAGTAGTAGTAGAAAAATTCAGAAATAAATATACTAATTATGATTTTAAAACTAATTTTTGTTTTACTAATTTAAAATTCATGGCTTATTTAGATATCAGCTGATATTAAATATCAGATATCAGCATGTCCTAGGATGAAAGGATTAGAATGGCTTTTGAGTCTTCAATGGAAAGTTAATACAAAACAAAATGCAAACAGGGGTTAATGCTAAAAGCTATGTTTTCTAAAAGCCAGAATATAATTATTACTTTATTGATAAAAATTCTTTTAAATGTTTTCACTTTTATAACTTTAAGAAATCAAAAATTAATTAAGACTTTAAGGAATAAATATCATCAAATGTATAGAAAATGCATCTAATAGAAATTTTGAGATAGCCTTTCTATTCAAAATAGTCTAAATATCATATAACCTGGCTTTTGGGGGTTGAAACAAACCCCACAGATAAGGGACAAGGATTGTAAGTTATGTCCAGGGGGTATTTAAAGATTTTATGGAAGGAATGGTTGTTTAAGTTTAGAAGAGGCTTTGTCTTCCTCCCTGAACAAGACTATGTAAACATAAAAAGAACAGAAATTAATTAAAAAAAACTTTTAGCATAAGTGAAGTTTTTCAAAAAAAGCAAAAAATTTAATTAAACCAACAATCAACAAAAATAGGGTAACACTATGTAACAAGCACACAATTAATCCGAATTAGTATCAATAAATAAATGAAACCCAAAACAAATAGAAATTAGAATAAGTCAAACTCAAAATGAGCAGAAATTAGAATAAGTCAAACTCAAAACCAGCAGAAATTAATACGAGTAGGGTTCTAAACCCCATGCGTTCTAAAAGATAGAATATAATTTTTATTTTACTAAAAGAAATGTGTATGGTCAGTTTACAGAACAAAATAAAATCAAATAATCTACCAAGCATACAAGTACCACAAATCAGTATCAATAAATAAATGACACCCAAAACGAAAAGAAATTGAAATATGTCAAACTCAAAACGAGCAGAAATTAATCTGAGTAAGGTTCTAAGCCCTACGCTTTCTAAACGCCAGAATATAATTTGTACTTTATTCAAAATTTTTTCTAGTGTTTTCACTTTTATAACCTTAAGAAATCAAAAATTAATTAAGATTTTATGGAATAAATACCAGCATATGTGCATTATACTGACAATGTATATTTTTTTTCAGTAAATTCATTTGAATTTTTTTTCATTTCTTTACTGAAATCGTTTAATACCAAGAGCTCAAAATTTTATTCTATGGCCATAAAATTTATTCATAATTAATTTTATTTCTAAAAATAACTTTGAAAGAAGTGGCGTTTTTTCAGGCGGGCAATGATTTGGAGAAAAAATGATTCTATAGCCCATGCTCTTGCATTTTCGGATGGAAATCTCTCTTGCCCCCCCCCCTCAAATAAAGTGTTGGAGCTACATCCCTGCTGGAGAGCTCAGACTCAACTTTGTAATTCCCAGTAATTTTAACATGACTGCTAATAAGGTAATTTTTAACATGAGAAGAATTATTATTGTAAGTTAGTCATCTTTCGAGCTTAAATTCTTACTAGACGCCCACCTATGTATGCATTTATAATTAGTCAAGAAAATGTGTCAAAAACGGTATTAATTTGTTTCATTTTAATTTTTCAATTGTATTTTTATTCTGCATTCACGGAATTTTCATTCAAAATTTTCAAGGGAAATGCTATATTTTTGTCTAAATTACTACGGTGCAAAAAGTAAGCAAAGCTAGTTCATTAGATTCGGCGCGTTTTTCGTCCATAAAAGCTTAGACATTAACAATTTGATGAGTCCAAAGACAATATATCCTTCAGAAATAGTTTAATTGCTTAGGCTATTATATATAGGTTTAGGTGTTTTCTATTGGAAAATTCTCCAACCCCATTAAGAATACTCCCTGAGGAAAATTACCCCCTCCCCCAGTCATAGTTGACTGGTTTATGTGTTATATATAGGTTATATATACTGGTATATATAGGTTTAGGTGTTTTCTATTGGAAAATTCTCCAACCCCATTAAGAATACTCCCTGAGAAAAATTACCCCCTCCCCCAGTCATAGTTGACTGGTTTATGTGTTATATATAGGTTATATATACTGGTATATATAGGTTTAGGTGTTTTCTATTGGAAAATTCTCCAACCCTATTAAGAATACTCCCTGAGGAAAATTACCCCCTCCCCCAGTCATAGTTGAAAATATTTTTTTTTAATTTAATTTCGGCCCAGGCTTAACCAAGACATGATGTAACCAAGACTTAATCTGAATAGGGTTCTAAACCCTAAGGTTTCTAAAAGCCAGAATATAATTTGTACTTTACCGAGAAAAATTCTAATGAATTTACTGAAAAAAATGTGCAATGTCAGTTTAATGTAAATATGCTAATATTTATTCCTTAATATCTGAATTATTTTTTGATTTCTTAAAGTTAGAAAAGTGAAAACATTTAAAACAATGTTTTTTTAAAGAATTGCTATATAAGAATTAAAAAGAAAAAGAATCCTTTTTTTGCCATATAATAAGATTTTGAGCTCTTGGTATCAAACGTTTTCAGTAAAAAACTGAAAAAAATTCAAATGAATTTATTGAAAAATGTATTCATAATTAATTCCATTTCTGAAAATAACCTTCAAATCAGTGGCGTTGTTTCAGGCGGGCAATGATTTGGACAAAAAATTATTCTTTAACCCAGGCTCTTGACATTTCGGATTGAGATCCCTCCCCCCCCCATCCCCCCCAATAAAATGTTGGAGCTACATCTCTGCTTGAGAGCTCCGATTCAACTTTGTGATTCCCAGTAATTTTGACATGACTGCTAATAAGGTAATGTTTAACATTAGAAGAATAATTATTGTAATTTACTTATCTTTCGAGCCTAAATTATTATTACACGCCCACCAATGTATGTATTTATAATTAGTCAAGAAAATGTGTCAAAAGTGGTATTAATTTTTTTTTCTTTTTCATTTTAATTTTTCAATTGTGTTTTTATTCCGCATTCATAGAATTTTCATTCAAAATTTTCAAGGGAAATGGAAATTCAAGGGGAAAAAATTCAAATGAATTTACTGAAAAAAATTTGCATTGTCAGTTTAATATACATATGCTGATATTTATTCCTTAAAATCTCAATTAATTTTTGATTTCTTAAAGTTATAAAAACAAAAACATTAAAAAGATTTTATTTAAGAATTGCTATACAAGAATTAAATAGAAAAAGAATACATTTTTTTGGCCATAGAATAAGATTTTGAGCTCTAAGAGTCAAACGTTTTCAGTAAAGAACTGAAAAAAATTCAAATTAATTTACTGAAAAGAATATGCATTGTCAGTTTAATGTACATATGCTGATATTTATTCCACAAAATCTTAATTAATTTTTTATTTCTTAAGGTTATAAAAGTGAAAACATTAAAAAAACATTTGAATAAAATACAAATTATATTCTGGCTTTTAGAGAACGTAGGGCTTAGAACCCTACTCAGATTAATTTCTGCTCATTATGAGTTTGACATATCTTAATTTCTGTTTGTTTTGGGTTTCATTTATTTATTGATACTGATTTACGGTAGTTGTATGCTTGGAAGATTATTTGATTCTATTTTGTTCAGTAAACTGACCATACACATTTTTTCAGTAAATTCATTTGAGTTTTTTTCAGTATAATACAAATTATTTTCTAGCTTTTAGAACGCATGGGGTTTAGAACCGTACTCATATTAATTTCTGCTCGTTTTGAGTTTGACTTATTTTAATTTCTGTTTGTTTTGGGTTTCATTTATTTATTGATACTGATTTGTGGTAGTTGTATGCTTGGTACATAATTTGATTCTATATTTGTTCATTTTTGGTTTAATGGAGTTCTTTATCTTTTTTTGAAAAACTTATTTTGTGGAAAAAGTTTTTTATTTAATTCAGGGAGAAAGACTGAGCCTCTTCTGATGTTAAAAAACCATCCCTTCCATACAAACTTTTAATACTCCCTGGGCATAACTTACAACCCTTGCCTCTAATCTCTGGGGTTTGTTTCAACCCTAAAAGCCTTGTTACATGATATTTAGACTATTTTGAATAGAATGGCTATCTCAAAATTTCTATTAGACGCATTTTGGGACAATATGACGTGAGTGTAAGGGTAAGAGGGTAGCTGCCCTTTGATTACTTTGGCTCTTAAAAAGAGCACTAGAGCGTCTGATTACCAATCCAATGAGCCCCCTTTGAAGTTTATATGACCACACTTTGTGTAAAAATCCTTTATGTCCCAAGGACACTACATCCAACCCTTGCCCTGAGTGCTGGGGGGATTTGTTATCCTAAAAGACATTATTTCAAGACATGTCTGATAGGCTTAAGAAAATGGCTATATCAAAATTTTGATAGGAAGTGTTTGGGGAAATGAAAGGCGCGAAGGGAGACATTTGCCCCCTGATCATTTTCGACTAATTAAAAAGGCACCAGTCCTCTCAAGTTCCAATCAAATGAGCCTTCTTTGAAGCTTCTAAGACAAAACTTTCTATAAGAACTTTATGTGCCTCAAGGAAATAAATTACGACCCTTGTCATGAGGACTATAGGGAGAGGATTATCATCCTCAAAGATATAATTTCCAGACCCTTCAACTGCGTTGATCAAAATGACCGTATCAAAATGTGGATCGGAAATTTTTGGGGAAATTATGGGCGTTGGGGGGGGGCATTCTCCCTCTGATTATTTTCGACTATTAAAAAGGGCATTGGCCCTCTCAATTTCCAATCGAAAGAACCCCTTTTAATTTTTTTACGACAACACTTTCTATACGGTATTATATGCCCCCAGGGCATAACTTACAACCTTATTCCTGAGGGCTGTTGGGGGTTGTCATACTCAAAAACATAATTTCCGGACACTTCAACTACGTTCAACAAAATTGCTATGTCAAAATGTTGATCGGAAGTGTTTCGGAAATGATGGGTATGGGGGGGGGACATTCGCCTTCCGATCGCTTTTGACTATTATTAAGGGCACTAGCCCTTTCAATTCCCAATTGAATGAGTCCTGTTTGAAGTTTCTATGACAACGCTGGCATAGACTTAATTTCCAGAGCTTGCAACAACGTTGAACAAAATATCTATCTAAAAATTTGGATTGAATAGGTTTGGGGAAATGGTAGGCGTGAAAGGGGCGTTAATTGCCCTCCAATCACTTTCGAATATTAAATAGGGCACTAGCGTTTTCAATTTCCCATCGAATGAGCCCTTTTTGAAGTTTCTACTACAACGCTTTGTATAAAACCTTATATGTCCGCAGGGCATAACTTACAACCCTTGCGCTGAGGGCTGTGGGGGGGTTTCATCCTCAAAGACATAATTTCTGGACTTTTCAACTACGTTGAACAAAATGGCTGTCTCAAAATTTTTATTGGATGTTTTTTGGGAAATGGTGGGTGTGGGAGGGATGTTAGTACGACTTCAATAACTTTAGAAGATTTATCTAAATTTTTGTTTTGTCTTTTTCCTGTTTTGTAAGAGGCTCTGGCCTGCGTTTTTGCATTATATCATTATTATTATTAGTATTTCCTCCAATCACTTTTGACTATTAAAAAGGGCACTAGCCATTCCAATTTCCAATCGAATGAGCCCTTTTCCAAGTTTCTACAACTCCTTCGGTACGAAGTGCCCTGGTCTAAAGGAAAAACAAAAATAATAATAATAATAAATAATACATTGTGCCAATATCGTTCTTTACTTAGGCAGCGCGATTGCGGTGCCTATGAAGACAGAGGCCGCATCACATCCCAGTTGTAATTACTGAAATTTTGCGGCGCAAAACAATAATCTTGCCAAGGAGTGCCAAAAAATTATTTGATAGCCAATTGAGTTAGAACCGTTGAAAAGGGGGGGGGCTACGAGAAAAAAACTTTACAAAACGCATTAAAAATTTTTATATGCATTTTGTTACTTTTTTACACTCCGGACAAATTTTCGGTGGGGGTGGGGATTTAAACCAGGTTATCCCCCACTCCAGTGGATATGGCTTTGTATGTAGCATCACCAGTTTCTGAGGCCACAATGCCGCATAGTGTCATATCCATCCCTAAGAATGACTAGTAGATACAATTTACGCTCAAAACTTATAGTAAGCCTTTTGATAATGCGTACTCCTTTCGATAATTTTGTAACAGTGAGTGCCCCTCGTGAGAAAAGGCTGTATTTCATTAACGGTCAATATAGATTTTATTTTCATTTCCTAGGTAAGTAAACAAAATAGTTATTAAGGAGAAATTAAGTTATTCATAATGAAATAAAGATAAAAATTACATTATAAATAACACCTATTCGGATCAATGAGAGGCATGAAACTATTTATGTTCAGATGATAATTTGGTCATCATAATTTCTTCATCATAATAAGGTTTTCTGGTTGTTTATTTTCATCAAAGATGAGGTTTGGTGTCCAAAAGCCTCTTCCTTTTCTTTAGTTTTATGTCTCTACAAACGTTACCAAAATAAGCTTCAGTGCATGTCCCCACCAAACTCCGGTGCAACACATACAATCATCACTCTTCTCGAGCCCCTGCGGGGACGTAAACCACATTTTGGGAAACAGTGCTGTAGGTTATGAGCGATCAGTGGCAATAATAACCCAAACTATAAATATGTAATATATGTAAATTTTACCAAGTTTAAAGTTATCCATCACAAGCTATTAATTCGGTAGATTTGTATTATTTCACGAAAAGGTGCAAAATACGCTCCCTATCCCCCCATCCTCCCTCAAAGTGATCTAGCATGCGTGAAAATTAGAAATGCTCAAAAACCCTAAAAAGAATTTTTTCGCCTCTCACAACGAAAAATGCAAAATCTTTTAATCTTGTGTCAGGGGTAAGTGTTTATTTGCTTGTATTTATCTCATAGTTTTCACTGTTAATAATTAAACAAATTAATTTATTTATTGTTCTATTCAGATGTATTTGTTTCTAGGAACGTTTCTTAGAATAAAAATATGTTCTAAGGGATGAGTCATCTATTCAGGAGTTTTATTACATACTTCACGCATCCGCTTTCAAATTGCTTTCGACGTACATAGCGGAAACAAGAACAAAAAGAAACATGACATTTTGAGGTTATAAAATTAGAATGCAGACCCAGAATAGCTAAGTTTATGTTGCTCATTATGCTATTGCGCCAAGGAGGACTAGATAGATTGACACAGATTTACATGATTGGAATTATTTTAGGATGATTTTCAGAAATGAAAAATTTTAAAGGCATTTTGCCTCCAATAACTATTATTATTATTTTTTTAACCGTTTGTGTTACACTGGCACTTAAAGAACAAATTTTCGAGATAATACTTTTCCACTAGTGTTTTCTTAGGGGGGGGTGTCTTTCAGATTTTTATAACATGTAAATTACATGAAAACCTTAGGCTATGGTGCAGTAAAGTATAACAGTTATTTGACCTCGGTGGTGAGTCAGAAGACTATCCTGGGTATCTGCCTCTTATGATTTGCTTTTCAATTTACTTTCCAAAAGCTCAAACAGGCATCATTACACCTGGGAGTTTTCAACTATCTGCTGTGAATTCATATCCAATTTTCTAAATGTCTAAAAATAACTGTTTTTCTTCTTTTTTTTTGTCGTGTCTCAAAGTAGCAATAAAGTTATAAAAAGATATCCGAGCTCTCCGCTCAGCGTATTTTCAGTATATAAGACTTTTATTTTATCGTCATGGAAAGGCAGTGTGGTCTCCGAAAATATCTACGACTTTTACTTTATTTGCCACCATGGTATAATTGTCAAGAATTGTAAATAATTATCAATATTGTCAAGAATTGTCAAGAACTTTTACTTTATTTGCCATCATGGTATAATTGTCAAGAAATGTCAATAATTTTCAATATTGTCAATGATTGTCAAGAACTTTTACTTTATTTGCAACCATGGTATAATTGTCAAGAATTGTCAAGAATTTTTACTTTATTTGCCACCATGGTATAATTGTCAAAAATTGTCAATAATTGTAAATATTGTCAAGAAATGTCAAGAATTGTCAAGAACTTTTACTTTATTTGCCACCATGGTATAAATAATTGTCAAGAAATGTCAATAATTGGCAATATTGTCAATAATTGTCAAGAACTTTTACTTTATTTTCCACCATGTTACAATTGTCAATAATTGTAAATATTGTCAAGAATTGTCAAGAACTTTTACTTTGTTTGCCACCATGGTATAATTGTCAAGAATTGTCAATAATTGTAAATATTGTCATATAATTGTCAATAATTGTAGAAAAATTGTCAAGAATTCTACTGCTTCAGATATAACTGCAAAACTGGCCCTTAAGTAGAATGCTTCTATTGAATTCTACCAGACCCCCGTACAAACAGGTTGTGTGTGTACTTTCAAGTAATTGGGTTACCAGGCTCATTTAATACCGGTCCTATTAAGGACAAGTTTTTTCTGACGTAGATTTCTAGTTCATGATATACAAGTTTTTTTTTTTTATGTTAAATCCGTGGTCATTCATATGTAAGTTGATTAGTAGTTTTTTTTAAAAACTTGGCTATTCGTTTCATGGGTTTCATTAATAGAACGAGTAATGCATTTGAAAAGGGTAATTACTTCTTTAGTTTACGAGATTTGCGAATTTTTTT
>NC_142802.1:69866739-69953353 GCF_049724085.1 Artemia sp. Qi Xiang Cuo | reverse complement strand
GACTTTTTCGGTGTTCTAAAAAGAAAGAATAAGTATGATTGAACAAGGTAGCGCGCAACTGTAGCCAAAATATACCCATGATCACATAAAAAAAATATATTAGTGAGTATTTACATTACCAAGGACATCTAAAGGAAAACATTGTTTCCCCCTCGCTCCATCTTCGGTCTATTTATTCTTGAAAACCGGAATTTTCTACAATTTTTTGTTTGGTTTTTATGCACGTATTAAGAATTTTTTACTGTTTAAATTCTGTCCGTTGTTGCCACATTTGGATCGTAAAAGAGGCAAGTGGATAATTTTCTTGTTTACAAACAAGCCCAACCAACCTTTGTAAAACCCAATTTATCTGCAACTGATCGTCGAATAATACAACAATCAATAGGAAATACACCCATTATGTTTAATCGGACTATTGCACAAAAATGAGCTGGGACTTACGTACTTAGGTCCCGGCTATCCTTGTATGGACGTTTTGAGGCGATTCCCGCTCCTAGCTCATTGGTAAAGAGCTTGGCAATTTGTTCTATCTGGTGTGGAACGTGATAGCTGGGCTATCTTGATGTTCTAGAAATTCTCCGTCCATTCTTTTCGTGGTATGCGTCAGAGACGAAGGCCATGAAGAGACCCTTCAAGGGCGATTTTCGGGAGACAGCACTTGTACGTGGCCAAACCAGCGCAGCTGCTGTTTCTTAATGTTGCTAAGAATACTTTCTGTGGAATGGAGCCTTTGATACAGTTTCATATTTGTGATACGGTATTTGATTCTATCGATGCGACGGAAGCATATCATCTCGAAAGCTAGAAGTTTTCTTTTGTCTTCGGTTTTCAGTGTCGATGTCTCACATTTGTACATGACTATGGGAATTACTAAACTGTTGAAAAGTCGCATATTGAGGTTGTTGATTAGATGGTTACTTTTCAAGAGGTTGGTCAGTGTTCAGAAGCTATAGCTAGCTAGTGCAAGTCGATGTTTGACGTCAGAGCTATGGTAATTATAAGAGGAGAGTAGGCTACCAAGGTGTAGGAAATGTTCAACCACTTTAGCCTGTCTCCCGCCTATGGTAATAGCGGGTGGGTTATTATTAAACAGATAAAAACTACTGAAAAAAATATAGGCTAGTGAGAATATGTAAAAATTAAGTACTAAAAGTGACATTTTTAAAACAGAATTAAATAAGGATCCTATTTATATGTCAATAGTCAACTAAAGAATAAATATAACAGAATATAATAGCCTCAATAGTCTTTCCTCAAAGATGTATTTTGTAGGTAAGTCAATTAACTAATAATTTGAAGTTTTTAACCTGGAATACTGTTAGTAATATCCATATTAATGCCTGTTGATAGAAGAGTTTTAGTAAAGGTTTTATCCTTGTATGGTATACCAGACAAATACGTTAAAGTAATTAGTGCTATGTACGAGAATAACACTGCTGCGGTTAAGATAGGAAATGAGGTAAGCAGCTGGTTTTGTATTAAATCAGAAGTTGAGCAGGGTTGTGTTCTATCACCCTTTATATGGATGGTTTTGATGGACTTTGTGTTAAGGAGCACAGGAAAGGCAATGGGAGAAATCAAATAGGGAGGAATAAGTCTCCTGGACTTAGATATGCTGATGATTTAAGCATCTTAGATGAAATTGTGAGCAAAATGGGTGAACTTTTAGAGGTTTTGCGAGTTCAGGGTGCTAGAATAGGTTTGAAAATTAATGTTAAGAAGACTAAGTCACTAAGGCTAAATAAGTGAAGATGAAAAGGTGACGTTGGGTAATGAAAAGATTGATCAGGTGGGCAGCGTCACTTACCTTGGTAGTATTAATAGTAAAGATGGTGGGAGCAGTGAAGATGTTAAAAGCAGAATAGCCAAGGCTCAGGGTGTTTTTCACAGTTAAAATAAGTTTGGAAAAATAGGAAGATAAGTCGGCAAACCAAGATTAGGATATTAGAAGCTACAGTGATGACAGTGGTCCAATATGGCTCTGAAGCATGGGCGCTTCGAAAAGCAAATGAAGATTTGCTTGATGTTTTCTAGGGAAATAAGGATTGTTCTGGGTACCCGGCTAACTGACCGTATTTCAAACAATAGGCTGTACGAAAAATGTGGTTTAATACCGCTCTCTAGGGCTATAATGAAAGAAATGTTGAGGTGGCTAGGGCACGTTGTGCGGATGAAGGATGACAGATTGCCGAAGATTATTCTTTTCGGCCAACCGTCTAGGGCTAAACGGAAAGCAGGTCGTCCTTGTCTGGGGTGGGAGGACGTCATAAAGAAAGATTTAAAGAAAATGGGAACTTCGTGGGAGGTTGTAAAAAGGGAGGCTTTGAATATATTGGGATGGAGGAGGAGCATGCGTAGCTGAGTTGGCCTCGGGCGGCTTGGTGCTGCGGTGAGTTGTTAGCAGTAGTAGTAATAATCAGGAAAGTTAAATTTCTAGATCTCCATGATCATATATTCTTTTCGCCCATTTTCTGCTGATTTTTCCCACACGTTGCTTATTTTCACAATTGGCGTAAAACTGCCTAACTGCATATGAAGGCTGTGTATATTTTTACTTAACCAATTTAAAGAATCCGATTTCATTTTTAGTATCCTTGCTGCTTCAAAGAATACTCATGCTTCTATTTCGAAGTGTACATACTTTCCTTAAATCAAATTAAACCAGATTAAACAAAGGTTGAATATAAAAACTTAATTTGACACAAAATCTCTGAGAAAGAGAGAGAGAGAGAGAGAGAGAGAGAGAGAGAGAGAGAGAGAGAGAGAGAGAGAGAGAGAGAGAGAGAGAGAGAGAGAGAGAGAGAGAGAGAGAGAGAGAGAGAGAGAGAGAGAGAGAGAAAGAGAGAGGGAGGGAGAAAAAAAGAAATGTGTAGACACTTGTACATGATGAATTTATTCTCAACTCAACAACATAGGTATATGATGTCCTAGTATCACTTTATTGTGTGATTTGATTCATAAATCCAGAAAAGAGTAAGAAACAAAAAACATCTGATACAACAACAGGGGTTCAGGATAAAGCTATAGTGGTTCGGAAGCTGTTTTCTTTCGTTTTTAACATTTTTATCGCTTCACGGTATCTTTTGTAAAAGTTTTTAACTATTTAGTCTAGTTTTTTTTTCCGTTGATAAAGGCTATGGATGTGAAGCCAAAAAACCTAAGCATTTATTTCAACATATTTGCTCACTTTTGCCTACTGTTTGTATCTTTTCATTTCATTAATAAATGGAATTGCCATGTAGTTTTAGAAATTAATTTTTATACATAGTTCACCAAAGTAAATTCTGGTTAATTTTTTTGCTAAAAAGGAATAATATTGTTAGATATTTTGTGTTTATTTCAATGAACTTTCAAGACTTAAAATACCAAAGCCAGCAAAAATTAAATCTTTCTGGCGAACAGTTTGAAATGAATTATTTCAACTGGCTAGGTGAAAACTTACACTACTGTTTATATCTTAAAATTTAGGAAAAATCGGGAAATAATTTTCTAAAAAAAAACCGCCAGGGGCAGTTATGCAATTTTTGCGGTAGCAAGTACCAAATCTAAAACTAAAAAAAAAACATGAAAGAAAAATCTGTAAAAAGTAAGCTGAAAACATATGGCAACAAACAGCATAAAAAGTTATAGCTTTCCTTTGAAGGCGTGTTTACTTTTAGCAATAAACAGATTGTTAATTTTTTTTAATTTTACGGGCGACAAGCGTTGTCTAACTAATTACTTCTGCTTACTTAATCCGTTTAATGTGACAACACTAATAAAAATGGTGCTGCTTTGAAAACTTCATATTTCTGAAATAAACCCCCCAAAAAATCTTAGATATACCACACTTTCCAGGTATAAACGGACCAAAGAAAGGATGAGGGGATATGCTTTTATTTTTGTGCTTTTAACTTTAAGATAAATATATTTTCGATTACAGCAAATGAACCTAATTATATTAGTATTATTTGGAAGTTACAATAAGTTTTCCTCTTTCCATTGTAAGCATCATTATTTGTTTTCCTTGAAAACCTTTTTTTAATTTCCTTGTGATCCATTTAGTCTAGTTAGTTCGATTTTCATCTTGAGCATCCTTGAGTTCTGCAAAACAATGCAACAGAAATGTCGTAATGATGCTGTAAATGATGTAACTTAAACGATGTAATGATGAAAAAATGTTGTAACTGATACAAGAATTTGTGTCTCGGTTAAAAAAAAAGCTTAGGAATAGACCCCAATAGCACATTTTTTTTCTAAGAAATTTACTGTGCTTATGATTATGAAAAGAATACTTTCAAAATGTCAAAATACAATAATTTCCAATTTTAAAATAATTCTTAAACGCTGGTTAAAAATCCCAAACGATAACAAAATATATTGTTGATTATAATGAAAGAATGCTAAGGTGTCTTTGATAGTTGTTGTTGTTATGACGGATTTATGGGAGGTGTATGCTTTCATTTTGATGCTCTTAACTTTAAGAGAAATATATAGGTGATTACAGTGAAATGACCTAATTATATTGGAATTATTCGTTTGTTATAGTAAGTTTTCTCTTTCCATTGTACACACCATTTATTTTTTGTTAAAGCACCTTTTTTTAGTTCCTGTTGCTCCATTTGGATTAGTTAGTTTGATTTTCATCCTCAGCATTTTTGAGCTCTGAAAAACAGTGGAACACAAATATTAGCTGATGCAACTCAGGACCAGATCAAAATAAAACAAGTTTTTTTTTTTTTTTTAACTTAATGTGTTTATAATTATGAAAAGAGATGCTATGAAAATTTCAGAATACCAATGACTTTGTTAAAACGTTCAGAATTTTCAATTTGGCCCAGGGGCTCAAATACTGGTTTATATTCCAAAATGATAAAAAAAAATTGTTGATTATAAGGAAAAAAATACTAGCGTGTCTTTTGTTAGTTGCTGCTATTCAGGTCTTTTTTTATGATGGTTGAAGCTTGAGTTATATTGTGTTTATGTATATCTTCAGGCATGAATTTATAATTAGTCACACTATACAGGTCTATGAAATGCTAATGTAGGGTATCAACTCTTATTGATAGAAGTGCGTAAGCGAGTACTGAAAACCATATACTAACCAAGATACCCCTCACACTAAATTGTCGTAAATTGACGCCACTGTTAACAATCCAGCAGGGACCAAACGGAAATCAGACCTCCTCAAAGGAGGCTCCTCATAGGATGAGGAGCCTCCTGATTTGAGGATATCCTGCGAATCGACGAACAGACGAAAGGTAAGAAAAGACTAAAAGGACGTTGGACTTTTATGACAGGTAAAAAGGTGAACAATACGGGATTAGATTTTACCGTCGGTGCTGATATCCGTTTCATGGCTCTTCAGTCAGGAAGTGCAACGGGGGGTTGGGGGCCAGCCATCCTGTGCTTTCGAATATCCTTCCTGATTACATGCCCAGATTTCTCCAGATATTCGTTTAGACCTGGGTCGACACTGAATGAGCTTACAGAGTCATGCCACTGACCCCCGTACCAAACCAAATAACCAGCGACGCCAGGACTGAAACTCCTATCCTTGGGGGCTAGCCACTTGGCTAGGATGGCTTTTATGACAATAACTAAACTAAACCTCTGAATAGAGTGAGGTAGAGGGAGATTGTGTGCAGCTGTACCACAGTAGCAGTATACTTATTAATTTGAAGGATTAGTAAAATCCAAATTAGGCAATAATTGGGTTATTACTACAATTGACTTTGTTGTGCTTTCTATTTTATTTTGGAAACATTTTACTGTTTAAGCCGCATACTCTTAAGAGCATAATTGCCACTAATTTTTTGACTTGTTGTTCTTTTCTTTTTTGGAATAAAACGTGTATTTGCATTAAATATAAAGATGTTGTTGACAAAAGCAAAAAACTTAAAAAGTACCTTCATCTAAGTTAATACAAACTGGGCACTGAGCTGATGCTATACAAGGCTCACTACAACAGTTAGGGCAGTCGTGACCACAATCAAGTTTCTTGGGGCAAAGTTCTTGACAATTTATTTTTCCACTGGAAATAGGGAAAAGAAAAAAATATTAACTGAGAAATGAACAATCTTTGCACTATAATTGACAGATAAAAAAAAATTAAAAGTAAGTCAATAAATAGACAATCGGCATATAGAATTATAAATTTTTGACAAGCCACCTGATTTTTATCGCAAACATTACCTACCTCCGACGTTCTAATGCTTTACTGTCATACCCACATACAGAGAGCACAAAAGAAGATCCTCCACGAACATCTTAGCAGTATAACTTTAATAATGCATGATTTTTGATTATTTTTGCTCAAAAACTTCTGTTTTGTACTAAATACATTTTAACAGGAATATTTTCTTAGCCCCCCCCCCATTCCTACTAGTAAGGATTATCTTTTTCTTTGCTACAGTTTTGAAAGCTCCAACGCAAGTGGCTGTATAGGAGCAGCACCTTATACTACAAAGAACTAGTTCAACTGGTATTAGACCTGGTCAACTGGCATTAGCTATGGGCCGTTTACACATTAAATCTATATTAGGAGGCAGGCCCAATACTGACAACTTCAGTAAACTATTAATTACTGAATTTCCTCAAAACTTATTTCGTTCCTAAAATACACTTTAGTGAGCTATACGAAACACAGTTCAAAATACAATTTTGTGAAACACGTTAGAAGAAGTGTTTCTGTTTTCTTTACAAAGGAAGATGGGGGTTCCCGACCAAAGAGTGTGATGAAATTGCAATAGTGGAAACTGGGGCAAATGTTGAAAAAAAGCTCACAAAGACCGATAAGCGTTTTCCATCTTTGTTTGCCCCGAAACTGCTGCATCCTTGCCTTTTAAGGCACTTTAAAGTGCAAGGGGGGGGGGGAGGGTAAAAAAAGAAGCAGAATTCAGGTTTCGCAGAACAGACCTGCCACATTCAAGTCAACTAACCTGCTTAATATACCAGGAATTTCCTAGGTCAACCTAGGTCTATTTTGCGCAGACTTGGTTTCAACTTTAAATAAAACTTGAAAATACAAAGTGCTGATTAATTATGATAACAGAGAAATTTTAACTTTAATCCTGCTGGATTGCGAATTGATCTTATCAGATATAAATTTTCGATTCATTAATCAAGGTGTAAATCACCGAAGAACCAACTCTTTTGAGCTTCCTATTCTCAAGGTCAAGGTTCCAGACCTTGACAACGGCAAATGAATAAGAGGTCACCTTCTTCACAAGAGTAAAAATTACTAAATAGTAACCTCCCAAACCTTGTTGTGATTGACATTTTAAGTCTTTAATGCATCTCAGATTGCATCTTCACAGAAAATAATGTTACCATGGGTACAAATTAAATTAACGTAAAGAAATAACTTACTTAAGTCCCGTCCATCCTCATGAGAAGTTTTGGAGCCGCTCCTCTCAAAATTTCATGGGACCAGTGCTCGATATGCTGTTCTGTCAGGTGCGGTTGTGGATAGTTGGGTGATATGTTGCCAATTAAAGTTGTCAATCCCCTTCTTACGAGGTCTTCCCCAGGCCGAAGCCCTTTAACATTCTCTTCGAGCGAAATCTTGGGTAGTCGAATAGGGTCCATTTTCTTGACCTGCCCAAACCAGCGAAGTTGCTGTCTTCTAACTTTATTTAGGATCGTCTAGTCTTCTAAGGACTTCTTCTGAGTACTACTGAGTCATATTGTCAGTAGAGGCCTCCCCAGGCCACTCACCGTGTCTGGCAGACAGGGGAACATCTTTCAGATATGCAGAGTACCTCAAGGTAGGGAGGCACAGACCAAGGTAAGACCCAGTCTTTGGGGGTCTATAAATAAAGCTGGAACACCCACGTCTAGGGGTCATAAATTCAGACGAAGGAGGTGGAAGGCCCCTCAAATGTGCACTGGGCAGGGCTCATCGTCGTATGGATATGTCTCACAAGTCGCAAACCTTCTTCCAGCGATGGGATAAAGCGTTGGTGGTATAGGTCACCAGAAGGGCGCATTATCAGCAGTAGATATCACCGGCCCCTGCTACGGATGGAGAGGAGTTACTTACCACTGTCCTGAAATTTTGCTAAGAAACTTGCTTTCTTCTTAAATTAAATGATGAAATACAGATGATCAAGAGAGAGAACCAGTGCTACCACGTCCAGGGGTAAACCGACGATTTGACAACCGAAAATCTCGCAAATGGAGATCTTTTAACAACGTTGACAACTCTTCCCTGGAAGCTAAGTTATCCCCGAAATTGATTTTATCTTTTGGAACACTGACCGTTAGGACACTTGCAAAACAAGGCAAAATAGATTTAATTCTCAATGAATTAAACTGATATAAATGGGATATATTCGAGCTCTCAGAAACACACCTACCTACCATTGGCAAAGAAAGGATCGGCAGTGCTAGTCTGATAGTGTCTGGAAGAACCCATGATGTCCGTCGCCAAGGTTTTGGCTTTTTGAAGTCTAGAAGAGCACGAAGATCCCTGATTTCCACAACACCTGTGTCAGAACGGCTGATTATGATACGAATAAGAATATCACCGATCAATATCACAATTATCCAAGTCTATGCCCCAGACTCCAGTAAGCCAGATGTGGAGTCTGAAATTTTCTACCCTCAACTGCAAAGCCTAGTGGACGCAGTTCCGAAAAAGAAAACCTTGTCCTTGTCATTGGCGACTTCAAGGTTGTTGTTGCAGCCGCCGTTGCTGGAAATGGGGATGTCATGGGTGAAATTGGCCTTGAATGAATTAACAAGAGGGGAGAAGGCCTTATTATTGGGGGAGGATATAGAGAATTAGGGGAGCTCCCCTTAGAGGGGATCCGTCCTAGCCGAGTGGTTAGCGCTCCAGGCTTTGGCTCATGTGGTCGGAGGTTAAAATGTTGGTGGCGTCGATTATCAGGACTCGAACGAGGGTCAAGGGCTTGGCTCTGTAAGCTCCGCTAGAATAGGCCTAACTCTATACTAGGTCTTGGAGAAATCTGGGGTGAAACACAGAAAGCATCAGATGATTTGCCCCCAACCACACATTGCTCTACCGGCCGAAGGCATTGAATCAGGAGATCGGTACCTGCGCTGCTTAGACCATTGGTCAGCATGCGGAAAAAAAAAGTTTTAAGAGAACGCTTTACTGAGTTCTGCTGAGATAACGATATCATCAGTCTCTCCAACATATCACTAACGATATCACTAACACTCTCTTCCAACACTGAGAACGCCGAAAGGCTACATAGATTTCACCGGATGAAAAACCCGTTATCTTATTTATTACGTGCTCGTCAGTAGGTGGTGAAAATTGTCAGTGGTAGATACTCTTACCCTTGCTGGTGGTGATTTTATAGGGACCATTCCTTGATCATGTCTGCACTGAAGATGAGTCTTAAATTGCCCGCAAATTTGAAAAAGAAACCCACTCGTTTCAACACCCATCTTCTCAAAGACCCTCAAACCCGCCAGACCTACATCCCGGAACTGCCTACGCAAATATTGGATCTTCTCTAAAAATACCCTTTTAATTCTTTCTAAACAGGATATTGATAAACTGGCCATAAACTCCTCTAACAGGGTTGCCAACTGTCGCACTTTTGTGCTTTTGTCACACTTTTCGTACGTACGACACAGAAAACCGCACTTTTCCATGAAAAGCCAATAAGTGTTGCACAAAAGGGCTACGGTTTCTTCGTCTATTAGAAATTGACCATTAGAATATGAAAGAAAAAAAATTGCCAACAGCGACGTTTCTGTGTTCGTAGTGTGGAATATAGCGTCACTTCTGATTTGTTGACGCTATGAAAGTTCAAGCAATGTGATAAAGAATAAAGCAACCTGATAAGATTGCTTTAAGAATAAGAAAAATGCAATAAATAAGAAGAATGATAAAGAATAAGAAAAAAGTAATCTGATAAAAAATAAAGAACCCTCGCCGCGAAGAAAACATGCTGAACGTTTGAAATTGAAATTAATTAGTGCGCAGTGAATTTGATCCAATTTAATCTTGTATGGAGTCACGGAACGAAGTAAGAGCCAAAAAAAAGAAGACAAAACAATAAAGGTTAGCAATGTTTTTTAAGCCTCAACATCAAAATTCTAGTAGGCTGCAAATGCTAGTGTTACGTGTTAGCTAGGTCAGCTAACAGTCGTCTTAGTAGTTAGATGACTGTAAACTTTAAGCATTACGCATTAATCCAGATTGCGGGGAGTGGCGTTCTTTTTAATAGGCTAACATACCAACAAAGGGGTGACCCTTTTCGTAAGTATGCAGTTTTCAACATCAATTAGCTAGAAAGAGATTGAATACATCACTTGATCCTATTTTTACGCTCTTTTTTACTTCAATAATAGTTTTTGAGGAAATTACAGTTTGAGCCAATTTTGAGGAAATAAAGTTGTGAGACAGAGTCAAACTTTAGCGTAAAGAGCCAGGCGTTGAGATGGGGATATCCCCTTTCATATACGGGATAATTTCTGTTCCTTTTAAGTTTTAGTGTCGCTCCCTACTGTCAGTTAAAAAAACTTGTTTTTTTATTTTATTTCTGAACAATTTTGAATTAATACAGCTTTGATTTTGGCTCACCGTACATGAATAATTAAAACAAAATTTGCATATTAATTTTCTTTTTTTTTGGCTAAATGGCTTTCTCGAAATTTAGTTCTGACGTAACTTACGAATTAACTTACGTAACGAACTTCTATATTCGTATGTTTTTATTACGTATATTAGGGAGTTCGCCCCATAGTCAATAGGGACTAAGAAGGTTCAAATAGCGCATGGTAAACAAAAGTCTAAAACATGTTTAAAAAAAAACTGTCTTGGAACAAAAATTGCCATCTCGTTCAATTTGTAGTTTCCAAGACAATTTAGCAAGGCTGAAAATGAATAAATCGCTTGATACCTTTTTTATCAAACAGTTCGTGGTAACGAACTGTAATTAAGTAGCGACGCAGCTCAATAGTAGCCTAAACTCAAATAAACGGAATTTTGATATCAATAGATATATCAAAAGAATTGGCTTTATTATGCTGATTCCAAACATATAAGATTAATTAAGCTTAGTGTTGCCCATAAAAGGCTAAAAGTCTGAGAAAATTTGCCTGATTTTCGAAAATGGGGGAAAATACTCCCTGAAAGTCAAAGAGCCTTAACGGAAACCACACGCCAGATTCTTCGTATCAGAGAACCCTAATGTAGAGGTTTCGATCTCATATCTGCAAAAATGTGGAATTTAGTAATTTTTGCCAGAAGAAAGATCACAAATGCGTGTTTATTTGTTTTTTTGTTAGTCTTTTTTTCCAGGGGTGACTGTATTGAACCAATGGTCCTATAACATTGAAAGAAGGATCATTTGAACAGAAATTAAAAGTTCTAATGCCCTTTTTAAGTGACCAAAAAGACTGGAGAGCAGCTAGCCCCCCTCCCATTCCCTTTTTCCCCAAAATCGTCCGATAAAAATTTTGAGATAGTTATTTTGTTCCGCATAGTTGAAATGTCCAAAAACTATTCTTTTGGAGATAACATGACCCCCACAGCCCCTGGGGAAAGGTCCTTAAGTTATAAAGTTTGCCCATTTTTTACGTATAGTATTTGTTATTGGGAGTTTGCGTACATTTTTGGGGTGGTGAACTCTCTGCTGGGGGATTTTCTATGGTTAAGGAAGTTTCCGGGAACTGAACTTTTCAGGGCAAATTTTACGCTAAGGGAATATGCCAGAATTCCTATACGAAATTCTTTTTATTTGCCTTACTTTCTCTCTGCCGACTCAATTTTACGTGTGGAGATGTTAATGGTAATTGTCCGGGGCAAATCTTTCACCGGGATTGAATTGTCTAGAACTTTCTGTGTCTGGGGGGTGCATTTTTCTTTTTTGGTGGAGCCGGATTTCTCAATATTATTTAAAAAACCATCAAAACTCAAATTTTTAAAAAAATATGTTTTTTCAACTGAAAGTAAGGAGAAACATTAAACCTTAAAACGAACAGAGATTATTACGTATACGAAGGGGGCTACCCCCTCTTCATCACCTCGCTCTTTACGCTAATGTCTGAATTTTGTCCCGATACTTTAATAACGACTTCTGAAACACGAGAGTCGTTTAATTATAACAATTAGAAGATTTTTTTTAAAGTACTAAGACACTTTAGAGTGAAGAGCGAGGTGTTGAAAAGAGGGGAGTTCTAGTGTGAAGAGCGAGGTGTTGAGGAGAGGGTTACCCCCTTCATATACCGAAAAGGGCTGTAAGTTTTGAAATTTACCCATATTGTTTACAAATAGTATTTGTTATTGAAATGTACTGCAGATCGAGAGATCACCGGTTCAAATGTGGTTGTTCCCGGATTTCAGTCAAAAGTGAAGTCAACAGCTATGACTATAACACTGGATTTTAACATGAAGTAATTAATTTTAACATAAAGTAATTCAAATTTTTATAAAAAAGTTTTAAAAACAGTTTATCAAACAGTTATATGTACTTTTGTATTATTTGAAATACGATCAGAAATTAAATAAAAAAACAGTTTTTTTAATCAAGGAGGCACACTTGTGCCTCTATAAAGAGGCGACCCACCACAATGTTAAGCGATTTCAGGTCCTAGAGGTCGCAGAGAGACGGCGGTAATTGCATTTTGTAGCCCAAGCTCAAACTAAGAAACTTGCAAAATTTCAT
The DNA here is from genome assembly GCF_049724085.1 of Artemia sp. Qi Xiang Cuo. NCBI lineage: Eukaryota > Metazoa > Arthropoda > Branchiopoda > Anostraca > Artemiidae > Artemia > Artemia sp. Qi Xiang Cuo. Next base: position 69,940,724 of record NC_142802.1, on the reverse strand, counting down.
CCTCCTCCGACTTTATCTTCATGGGGTAAACTGGGCCGGAAGTTTGGACCCTCCCACCACAGCCCCCCGGTAACGTTGTCCGATTGGGCTGAAATTTAGAGGTTAAGCTTTCCTAGGGCCCGGGAGCTTATCCTCGAAATTTCAGCTCAATCCGATCACTCCTTCCCTGTTTTCAAAAAACCAAATATAGCCACTTAAAATTCGTCATTTCTTTTTTTTTCTTAGCCACGCCTACAGGCCACAGTTGGCAACTGATCCGGTTGAATGAGGACTCATTCGAAGCAGAATTAGACCTGTTAGGTCCTTTTGATATTTTCAGAACTAAAAAATTATCCCCCGAATTTACATTTACGAAAAACCTTGTTTTCCTATATTAGCCCATGTTAATTTTTCCCACCACAACCCCCCTTTAACGTTATCTGATCGGGCTGAAATTTATACGCTAAGCTTTCCTGGGGCCTGGGAGCTTATCCTCGAAATTTCAGCTCAATCTAATTACTCCTTCCCTGTTTTCCAAAAACCAAATATCAAGTTTTGCTTGCGTCAAAAAGATTCATCACGTTACTAAAAAACAATATCAATTATGTCTCTTTCGTGTAGTGGTGAGACTCCTCGCTGTCAGGCGGAAAAACCGAGTTCGATTCACCGTTAGATCAAATTTTTTATATACTGAATTTAAATAAAAAAAAAACTCAGTTTCTTTTTTAAATTATTTGAAAAAAATTATGTTTTCTAAAGAGTTAAAAAGGCTGAGTCACAAGGTCGACCCTTAAAACACCCTGTCGAGAAAGAAAAGAATAATACACAATCATCTAACAGTTAGTCAAGCAATAATAAGTAATAAACTGTACAAAAACGTGCAGAAATTATTTGAAAAAAAACTACGTTTTCTAAAGAGTTAAAGAGGCTGAGTTACAAGGTCGAACCTTAAAACGTACAGGGATTAGGAGGCACAGTTGGGGGCTGCCGCCCCCAAACCCCCCACTTTCGCAGCCTTTAAATAAAAAATAAAGTTTTTTAAACTGAAAGTAAGGAGCGACATTAAATCTTAAAACGAACAGAAATTATTCCGTATATGAAAGAGGCTGTGCCCTCCTCAACGCCTCGCTCTTTACGCTAAAGTTTGACTTTCTCACAACTCTTTTTTTAAACAATAAAAACTTTAGCGTAAAGAGCGAGGCGTTGAGGAGGGCACAGCCTCTTTCATATACGGTCTCATGTCTGTGCGTTTTAAGATTTAATGTCGCTCCTTACTTTCAGTTTAAAAAACTTTTTTTTATTTAAAGGCTGCGAAAGTGGGGGTTTGGGGCGGCAGCCCTCAACTGTGCCTCCTAATCCCTGTACGTTTTAAGGTTTGACCTTGTAACTCAGCCTCTTTAACTCTTTAGAAAACGTAGTTTTTTTTCAAATAATTTAAAGTAAGAAGCGACCTTGTAGCTTAAAACGAACTAGAAATTATTTTGTATATGAAAGGGGCTGCCCCGTACTCAACGCTTCGCTCTTAGTCACCCCCAATCACTTTTGACTTTGAAAAAGGACCTTTGAATTTTGAATGTACCGCATCCGAAGTTTATACGATATACGACCACCCTTTATAGAAAAACCTTAAATATTAATAATGAGCAAGTACTAAAGCTTGTCGCCCTTGCCCTGAGGGCCGTGAGGGGGGATGCAATCCCCAAAGACATAATTACCGGATCTTCCAAATATACTTAACAAAATGGCTATCACAGAAGTTTAAATTGCTGTTTTTGGGAAAATGATGGGCGTAGGAGGGGGGGCTGGTTGCCCTCCAGTCACTTTTGACTCTTAAAAAGAGCCCTAGAACTTCTGATTTCCAATCCAATGAGCCCCCACTGAGGTTTATGCGACCACCCTTTCCATGAAACCGTATATACCTCTGGGGCATAACTTATAGCCCTTACCCTGGGGGCTGTGGGAGGGGAGTTGTCATCTGCAAAGGCATAATTACTGGACCTTTCAACTACGTTGAACAAAATAGATATCTCAAAATTCGGATTGGATGTATTTGGCGAAATGATGAGCATTGGGGGGGACTGGATGCCCTCCAATCACTTTCGACTACTAAAAAGGGCACTGGAACTTACAATTTCCAATCGAACGAGTCCCTTTCAATGTTTCAACGGCAATTTCTTCTATACGAAGTGCCATGGTCTAAAAAAAAAGATAATAATACATTGTGCTCACATCGCTCTTTACTTAGGCAGCACTATTAAGCTTTCTATGATAAAAACAAGAAGCTGTTTTAAAGCCAGAAATCAAAGATCTTATCAGAGAAGAAGAAAATGTAAATTTCCTCCGTTTTGTTTAAACTAGTGATTGTTCTTGTCTGCTTAATATATGATCTGTTTAATATATGATGTAATATTTAATATTTAATGAATTGATTTTAATCACTGGGTTCCAAAAACTCTGATCTTAAAAATCAGTGAAGACAGAAATCAGGCTTGCCCTTTTGTGGGACAAAAGCCCGACTTGTCGCACCTTTCAGGTAAAAAAAAAACGGCTTCGGCCCGCTTTGTCGCACGTTGACAATGTCGTCAGTTAGCAACCCTGTTCTCTACAGTCATCATTAACGTCAAAATTTGTTTTAAGAACAAAAAGGGAAAATAAAAAGGCTTATGTAGGGATCTTTGGCCCCTTTTGTTTGAGAAAAATGCCCTTTTTATAAATTTAACTTCATTTATCTGTAATATCTAAACCATGGGAAAGCTTTTATTTTGAGACGTCTGAAGGAATCCACAAATTAGCAAGTGTCTGAAAAAGCCAGGTGAGCGATGACTCATACAGCTTGAAAAGCTTCAAAGGATGCTGGGAGTTTAATTTGATTCGGCCATTCATCACCTTTGGTCAGAGGTGCGTGCGCAAAGGCGCGTCTACAAGCAGTGTTTCCACTTCTCCCAATTTTTTGGGAGATCTACCGAATTTTTAATCAATCTCCCGACAAAAAAAGAAGATACTGAATCTATCGAAAATCTCCAGAAAACTTTTTCCCCGGAAAATTCTACTTTGTGGTCATTCTTTTTTTTTTACCTGACAGTTGCTTGTGGTCTTTTAGGGATTTTTCCTAACGTCCCAGGCACTTGAGGTACCACGATTTGAATTTATTGGCATAGGTATGAACATTGGCCATTATCCATTCCAATGTGCTTGAATTGATTTTCTGTTTTTGATCTTTTGAGCACCTTCAAGGTTTGTAATTAACTAATTATTTTCAATTCATAAACTAACAACAGGTGTTGGCTTGCACCAAGAAGATGGGAACTAGCACTATGGGGTTCCAGCTGATTCAGTAGGTTCAAAATGATCCAAAGTTACTACAAATTTAAATAAATATGACAAAAATTAGACTTTGTCTGCAGTTGCTCTGTAGAACTGAAGGGGTTTGCCTCAAATAATCCAATACAAGAAACAAAGAAAAAAATTGCAGTATTTTGAGAACAATTTACCATTTTTGCTGGTTGATAGAATAGTCCCATTCCTGAATAATATGCCGCATAAAAATGTTACTGATAAAGTAAGATTGGGTAAGCAGAAAGTGACGAATATAGTCCGCCAGGACCTGTCAGTGTATTATAAAACATAAAATCGCGACGAAATGATGAAAATGAGCACAATTAGTGGTCGAAAAGTGCCATTGACAAAGAATGGTGGGAACATTTCGATAGTGCCAATGATTAAAACAGTGACTCTGACAGCCGTGGATTACTGGAAATCGGCTTTGAGTGCGAGAGACCTCCTTGGAAACCAAAGGTAGCAAAGTTTGTACAATACTTGTTCCTTGCTGTTTTTGAACGTAGCTTCAGAAAGACTGTTCAGCTTACTCAAGAAGTAAAGACAGACAGAAGAAAAACGACTTGCGTTTTCTCTTTATCATTTGTGAATACCTCTGGGGATACTACTACTACTACTAACAACTCATCACAGCACCAAGCCGCCTGAGGCCAACATAGCTACGGACGCTCCTCCTCCACCCCAATCTATTCAAAGTTTCCCTTTTTATACCAGTCCACGAAGTTCCCATCTCCTTTAAATCTTTCTTTATGACGTCCTCCCACCCCAGACGGGGACGACCTGCTTTCCTTTTAGCCCTAGACGGTTGGCCGAAAACAACAATCTTCGGCAATCTGTCATCCTTCATCCGCACAACATGCCCTAACCACCTCAACCTTTCTTTCATTATAGACCTAGAAAGCGGTATTCAACCACATTTTTCTTATAGCCTATTGTTTGAAATACGGTCAGTCAGCCGGGTACCCATAACAATCCTTAAGCAATTTCTCTGGAAAACATCTAGCAAATCTTCATCCGCTTTTCGGAGCGTCCATGCTTCAGAGCCATATTTGACCACTGTCATCACTGTAGCTTCTAATATTCTAATATTGGTTTGCAGACATATCTTCCTATTCTTCCAGACTTTTTTTAACTGTGAAAATAACACCCTAAGCCTTGGCTATTCTATTTTTAACATCGTCACTACTCCCACCATCTTTACTAATAATACTACCAAGGTAAGTGAAGCTGCCCACCTGATCAATCTTTTCATTACCCAACGTCACCTTTTCATCTTCACTTATTCCTAGCCTTATTGACTTAGTCTTGCTAACATTAATTTTCAAACCAATACTAGCACCCTGAACTCGCAAAACCTCTAAAACTTCATTCATTTTGCTCACACTTTCATCTAGGATACTTAAATCATCAGCATAATCCAAGTCCAGGAGACTTTTTTCTCCCCATTTGATTCCGGGGTCTCCCATTGCCTTTCCTGTGCTCCTTAAAACAAAGTCCATCAAAATAATCCATATAAAGGGGGATAGAACACCACCCTGCTTAACTCCTGATTTAATACAAAACCAGCTGCTAACCTCATGTCCTACCTTAACCGCAGCAGTGTTATTCTCATACATAGCACTAATCACTTTAATATATTTGTCTGGTATACCATACAAGGATAAAACCTTTACTAAAGCTCCTCTATCAACAGAATCGAACGCTTGCTCATAATCTATAAAACTGAGGACCAAAGGTGTTTGAAAACTTAGGCACTTCTCAATTATTAGCCTAAGAGTGAAAATTTGGTCAACACATCCTCTACCTTTCTAAAACCGCACTGCTCTTCTCTTAAAACTTTGTCTACGGCATCTCTCAGTCTAAAAAGTATCATATTACTAAGTAATTTGCTACCTACAGAGACCAGACTAATACCTCGATAATTACCACATTCACTCTTATCACCTTTCTTATACAGTGGTTTAATTAAGGTTTTTCTAAAATCGCTAGGTACTTCCCCTTTTTGAAAAATCATATTCACAATCTTCAATAGCTTATTTCTAACCTCAGAGCCACCATGTTTGAGAAATTTATTTACCACCTTATCAGCACCTGGAGCCTTATTATTTTTTAATCCTTTTAGTACTGTTGCTAATTCCTCCTCACAAAACAAATCTTTCTTTCCATCCAAGGTATCACAAACTTTTTCATTTTTCCTCTATATCTTTTTCAGAAACTCTATATCGGTTCAGCAAGTTTTCAAAATGTTCGGCCCATCTAGCTATAGCTTTTTCTTTATCGCTAATTGCCACCCCATTCCTATCTTTAACTGGGACAAGTCCGGATTGACTACTACCTCTCAATTTATTAACGTGCCAGTACAATATTTTACTATTATGCCGTCTAGCTGCATCTTCTAAATCCTCGGCAATTTTATCCATGGCCCCCACGTCACACCTCCTTAGTTCATATTTCAATGCTTTCTCCACTTTCTTTACATTTCTTTTGTTTTCATACGATCTATCACTCAGATAATTCTTGTACAATTCATTTCTCCTTTCTATTAAACATAAAGCTTTTTCACTAATATTCTTAGCTGCAGTTCTAGCTTTCTTCCCTAACACCTTCAGCAACTTCACAATTTATTTTTCTAAAATTATTCCAACCATCTTCCACATTATCAAATTTTAAACTCTCAAGTTTAGTATTCAACTGTTCCTGGATATTTCTCTCAAATTCTCATCCTGGAGTCTACTAAAATCATAACTTCCCGGGAGGTAATTACCCTTCCGATATTTCAGCTTTAAATTAAACCTTGACACTACTAGATGGTGATCTTTACTTTTAACATCAAAAACAGCACTCTTATATACCCTAGTATCTTGTATTGATCCTGCCAGTCTTCGGTTTACTATAACATAATCAATAAGGTTTGCTGTCTTACCATCACGTGAATACCATGTTAGCTTATGAGCCATTTTATGACCAAACACCGTATTGGTTATAACTAGATTGTTATACCTACAAAATTGCAAAAGTCTGTATCCATAACTGTTTTCTTTTCCCACAACAAATTTACCTAAGCTGGGATACTATCTATCCTTATTTCTACCAACCTGGGCGTTAAAATCTCCCAGTAATAACATCATATTTCTACCTGGGACCTTGTCTATTTGCTCCTGTAACTGTAAGTAAAATTCATCTGAGTCACTAGTATCACCGTCAGTCGGTTCTACAGGGGCTTATACTACTATAACTGATGCTCTGAACTTTCTAGTCATAAATTGCGCAATTAGTATTCTATTATTAATACCTTCCGAGCCTAAACAAGACTTTGCAGCTTCCTTATTCATCATCAACCCTACTCTCTGTCTACGTAACCCATCCTTCATGCCTGAGTAAACAAATTTTATATCACCTAATTTCATGCTTCCTACCCCTGATATGAGTTTCTGAAACTCCTAATAATTACAGTTCGAATCGTCTGAATTCGGCAGTCAAAATTTCGATACGATAGTTATTTTTTAATGTCGTAACATTCCAAGTTCCAATTTTCATGTTCTTTAAATCATTGAAATTATTTTCGCCTCAGGAAAAGCAATGATCCCGGATACCGGTGAAGGACGGGGATCACATATCTTCTCAAGTCTACACCGAAGTGCTTAAGCCGGCTTAGACCCGGACAGCTAGAAGTCCCTGGGACCTCCATGAATGGAGGCTTTGTGCAATCCTGGGCCCATCTTGGTCACAACCTGGTTTTCAGCACTTGGCGATGCTCTTCTATCAACAAGAGTCGAAATCCTGCACAGACAATCTCAAGCCTATTAGGGTGATCTTGGGTAAGTCCGACACCGGGGTAACTCCGCCACCCCCATCTTACCTGATTCAGTGAAGACAGACATCTGTGGTTTTGTACTTCATTTTCTTCCTTTGGCTTGGTACTTGACAACAGTGTTCAGTATTGCCGCCATTTTTAACCTCTCGTGTGGTGACGAAATTTTGAAATTTCGAGGAGCGGCATCTTTGCTGGCCACGAGGTGGGTAGTAATTTTTAACTGATAGTGCGGAAAACTAAGGAGAGGATGGAATGATTGTAAATAGCTGATGAGTTAATAGGATAGTTGAGGTATTTTTCTGTAATTTATTAGTATTTTATCCTCAAGCCAGTCAGGAGATACAAGGGGTGTCGGACTTACCCCAGAAAAACCCCCGTTCGGGGTAACTCCGGCATGTCGGACTTGCCCCGTACAGGGTAAATTCCGACACGGGGGGCCGTGTCGATTACGACCCCGTTTATACGATTGGCTAGTCTTTTGCAGTTCTAGCCTAGATCTCAGTGAATTGTATTTGTCAACTATTCATATTTTTAACAATTCGCAATCCCAATAATGAGTCAACTGTACATGTTGTTTTTAATCTGTTTCATTTGAGATATATTTTAAGAGATAGGCTAGTAGATTTGATATGTAAAGCTTTTCTATGTCATCTATCTAATAGCGCGTTCAGACTATTCGCTTTCTGGAAAAATGGGACGGAAATCTGGGAATGTAGACAAGCACTTCCATCCCATTTTTCTGTTTTCGGTGCAGGAAGATCAGAGGGTCAGAAAATGGACAAATGGGACGGAAAATGGAAGTGTGGACTGCTTTTCCGGAAAAATGCCAGAAGAAGGAGACGATTAGACAGGATAAGTGGAAAATAAAAATTGTTTTTTTAATGTGGTTTAGAACAAAGAAAAAAGGTAAATTGTCTAACTGAGACTCTAAAATTGTTTTCTGTAGGTTTTGGCTAATAAAAAACCTTGATGAGGATATCTGATAAACTTGTACAGATATTTTTTTAAAAAAAACGTCAAGTCTGGACAGCTTTTCCTGCTTCCAATTTTCCGTCCCATTTTTCCAGAAAACGGAAAGTCTAGGCGAGCTATATGCTTGAATTTGTCAATATAGCTTGTCGTTTCTTATACACTAGCTACACTCTACTATTGTTGCTATAAACCTGCATTTTTTCCACATGCCACACAAGAACAAACGAAAAACCCATAAGGAGGCAGCTGGACAATATACTGCTGAAAAACTTAAACAAGCCAAAGATGAAGTTCTGTCATGTCGAATGTCTTTAAAAAAAAGCTGCAAAATTTTACAACATACCGAGGACAACACTAATGGATCAGACGAAGAAGCAAAGGACTTTCCCCGAATCGCCCGCTGTTACTCCCGGGAGAGCTCCGGACCTACCTCCTGATGTTGAGCAGAGTATGGCAAATTCGCTGAAGGTCATGGAAAAGTGGGGCATGGGGCTTACCAAACAACAGTTCCTAGACGAAGTGCAAAAACATGTCAGCATGAACAAAATCAGTACCCGTTTCACAAACAACCGGCCAGGTGAGGACTGGTGGCTTGGGTTTAAGAAAAGAAACAACATCTCGCTTAAGAAACCTGAGCGTCTTGAAAACCTGAGTGCTGTGCAACAAGCAGATCCTTTTATCATTCTAGGATTTTATGACCTGCTACAAAAAACAGCAGAAGAGCTTGAAATCTTAGACAAACCAGAATGTTGGTTCAACTTGGGCGAAACTTCGTTTTGTCACGATCCCGGTAGCGTTAAACTCGCTGGCGCGAAAGGATCCCCAGCAACGCGGTAACCAGGTGGCAATGGGCGTGAGAACACAACAGTGCTTGTGTGTGTTAATGCATAAAGTGAGAAGCTGCCACCACTGGTAGTTTTCTTCGGAAAAAACACTTGGAGTTCATGGCTACTCGTTCAGAACCATCCAGATGCATGTTATTCAGCTACTAAGAAAGGATGGATGACTGCGGACCTTTTCTATAACTGGTTTAAAGATGTTTTCCTGCCTCAGGTGAAAGAAAAAGCACTTCTTATTCTTGATGGCCATGACTCCCATTTATCCTTGGCTCTTGCGAAGCTCGCTTCAGAGAAGAACGTTACCATCCTCAAGTTGCCAGCCCATGCATCCCATGTTCTGCAGCCCCTTGATAGGGTTATTTTCAAAGGGCTGAAATCATCCTATGAGCAGAAGCTCGTGAACTGGCAACAAGCACACCCAGGTGACGTCTTGTCACGACCAGACCTCGTCAAAATTTTATGTCACATCTTGGAGACTTACCTTACCCCTTCACTAATTTAAAAATCATTTCAAGTGACAGGACTTTACGAGTCTGCTATTCCAGCGCGTATCAACCGCGATGTGGTCGACAACGCGAAGTTTGATTCAGCCAAGTTCAAACGATATGTTGAGAGTAAGAAATCGGAGACTCAGAATTTAACAAGAGTGACTACCAGGGTGAATACTGCAACTGAACAGATTACCATTTCGGTGTTGGTTAGTCCGAAGAAGAATCATACTCATGACAAATCCTTTGAAGAACTTCTTTTGGACTCAGTACGTCGCCCTTCTCTTGATGCCTCAGCATCCAGGACATCCGGTAGGTAGAGAGTTGCCCGGGAAGCTGAAGTAATCACATCTGCAGAGGCTTTGAGAGTGCTTGAACAAAAAGAGAAAGAAAAAAAAAGAAAAGCTAGAGAACAAAAAAGGGAAAGTAAAAAAGAACAGACTCAAGCCAAAACTGAAAAAGAAAAAGAAAGATGATCGGTCCAGTGAAGACTCTGACGTTGATGTCTCAACGGGTTCCTCAACTGACGAAATTGATATCCGTGATACTGAGCATGAAGAGGAGGAGGAAAAGAAGCTAAACATACAGCTAAATGAGTACTATGCTGTAGCATACGATACCAAACGAGATCAACAAGGCTGGTATATCGGAAGGGTGCTTGATTTTCCCGATGAAAATCTTGTTAGTATAAAATATCTTCGATACCTGAGCTTAGCCGACTATTCATACGATTGGCCAAAAAAAGATGACATTGACGAAGTCGAAGAAAACTACATCTTTGCCGGACCATTGAGGCTCTCTGAAGCTGGTCCCTTCACTCTACCACCATTCCAAATTCGGCACATCATCAGCCTGTACAAGAAGCACACTAGTGCCTGCAAGTGATCAAAAGTTTGCTTTCTCGAATCTCTCTGATACTAATTGAAACTGATTTTTTTTTTATCCTATTATTTCGTTAAGTATGTCGTTACCTTTTTCATATTTACAATAAAAAATTTGAAAAAATACTTTTCTCAGAGACTTCTCCTATGTACGGGATAAAACCAGCACTGTCGGAGTTACCCCATGATAAGCAGAAAGCTGATGTTCCGCTTTGGCACATACAAACCATTAACGAGAGTTTTTGGTTTGTATGGTTTTTCCGTACATAGAGGGACCCTCTATCATGGCTTAGTGTGAAATAATTTTTATCTCTACATACATAAGATTTACCTCGGAGGTGCCGGATTTACCCTAGACTCGGGGTAAGTTCGGCCTCCCTGAGATGGGTTACTTTGGTGTAGCAACTCTTGGAAACAACAAAACTCGGGGGCTTTCTGGATTGTGGTTAATATTACTAGTATGATCAAGAGCAACATCAAATAATTTTTATAGTGGCCGAAACTTCAAAACAATCTTGGGACCATCTTGGGATTAAGCAGAAAAAAAACTCGAGAAAGGGCCGGACTTACCCCAGTTTACCCTACCTCCGACTCATTATATATTCATGCCTACAAATATTATGCTACTACGGGGAGGCAGCCCGTAATAGATAAATTAGCTAGGAAGAGGTTTTTCAGCCCAAAGACGCCCATCAAAACATACCAATCCCAGAAGAATTGTCCATTAGTCAGAATCCCGTGCAAATGCTGTGTCGTTTACTAGGCTATAATTTCCTCGAGGGGCGCCACTCCTCAGGTGGGAATAGAGTTGACCGCAAGGTCCCCAGTCTTGCAGGTACCCCGAAAAGTTCGAGGCAGCCCTTTGCAGAGGCCGTTGTCCATAGATCTGGATCTTACGCCCTGCCACAGTTGTCCTCCTATAGAGGATCCTCCCGCGATGGTGTTCTGCATCACCATGCAATTTAACCCATTACTGGGAGAAGGTTTGCAACTCATGGAACTTGTGGAAAAACCAGTGGACCCTTTTGAGTGTACATTTGAGGGGCCTTCTTCCTTCTCCGCCTGTATTTATGACCCCGGGCGAGGGCGCCCCAGATTCTGTTATGGACCCCCAGGGACAAGGTCCTTCCTTGGTCCGTGCCTCCTATGGAGGTACCCTACATATCTGTAGAGCGTTCCCCTATCGCCACCTGGGGACACGCTGAATGGACTGGGGGAGGCCAGATAAACGGATTACTTTTGTTTTGCAAAGGCCATAACTCAGTGACAAAACTTAATCTTATTCTCTTGTGTGGTAATATTAATGCTTTGTCTTATTTATTGTTTCTTAATTTTTAATTATTATGATGGTCTGTGCATTGTTTTACTCCGTTGAAGATCAGTGTCTTCGGTCTGACGTTTATTTCTGATTATGCATGTTTTTTTTTACATTTAGCAGTAAGTATTTGAGTGAATAAATTGAATATCTTCTACCATAAAGAATGTTTCAAAAGAAAATGAGATATAAATTTAAGATAAAACACAACAGGAAATTTGCAAGACCGGCAACTCAAAACCAGTCATGCAGAATAGTCATTCACACCATCTACTGTTTCTAAATAAGGCTATTACGCTATCTATGTTTTTTCAGTCTAAACCTGTAACATTATACTGCTTCAACGCTATTGTTATAAACTCTTTGTCGTCTTTGTAAATTCAATTTAGGAACGCTTTGCTGTATGTGGTGCAAGTTACATGTGATACATATAACAAAGACAAGTCGAGTGTTATCGAGGTTAGAATTATTTTCCACCAAAAATCCCTTCATAACAAACAGATAATTTCAACGGAAAAAAAAATGGCGGTGCGCCAAGTATGTAGGCTAATGAAAGACCGTTCCAAGAACATTCAGCTTATATTTAAACTGTCATCAGGAAAACATTCTAATATCAGAAAATTTTCTTATTCCTAAAAGTAGCAAAGTTAAATTCTGGAAACGTTTGAATCTAACTTCACAAAACTAAGACTGGGGTAAATGTTTGACAATATGTACAAAGAAAAGTCAATTTGATAAACAAATTTAGAGTTGAAAAATATAGTAAATTCAAAACTAAGTTCTTTCAAAATAACTTATATTTTCATTTCGTTTTTGTTTATATTAACCAAATAAATATTTTTCGGCAAAAATTGATAACGCAGTCCATAGCTTTTCAGAATTAGGAAAAGTGACAAAGTCGACCAACTAGAAAGCTTTACTTATCTGAGTAGTATTATAAGTAAACATGGTGCATACATTGTAGATATAAAAAGTAGAAAAGCCAAGGCTCAAGGTGTCTTTCTTCACAGCTGACAAAGTCTGGAAAGATGGGAAGATAAACCAGCGAACCAAGACCAGAATATTGGAAGCAACGGTAATGAAAGATGTCAAGTCTGGCCCCGAAACGTGGGCTCGAAAGGCTGAGAAAGATTTGTCAAATGTTCGCCAAAGAAATTGTGTAGAGATAGTCTTATGTACTCGTTTGACTGACCGTATATGAAACAATAAACTGTACAAATGTGGTTCGGTTACGCTCTCTAAGGCTATAACGAAAGAAAGGTTAAGATGACCACGCCAAGTTTTACGGATGAAGGGTCACAGACTGCCAAAGATTGTGCCTCTCGACCATATCTCCGGGGCCAAACGAAAAGTAAGTCTTCCCCAAATGGGCTAGGAAGAGGTCAGAGAGAAGGATCCAAAGAAAATCAGAACTCCATGGGAGAAGGTAAAGAATCTGCCTTGAATTCCGGGGAGGACGAGGAGCATATACAGCTACTTTTGCCTCAGGTGGCTCTGTGCTGCAGTGAGTTATTAGTATTAGCAGTCTTCCAGAAACCAGAATTAAGGTTGTGTTTCAACTATGCCATACTTTCATTTTTTACCACCATCCTCTGGGGATGGTGGTAAAAAAGATTATCCACTCAACTCAGACTCAATGGTCAAAGGCCTAGTGTCCGCAATTCGTCCAGATTTTCTGTCCCAGTCCTGAACTTAGTGGGTTGTCGTGTGGGATCTGAAAGGGCTAAAAAAAGTAGGGGTCGATGAAGAAAAATGTCTTAATTAAACTGCTTTAGAGTCTGAATGAAATATAGCTGCACTTAGTTTCAAAATTAAATACATTTCAAGATTCTAGCTGCTTCCTTTTGTCATGTTTGACAACGTTGATCGACGAATTTTCTTTCCGGAATTGCAGCTGGCTCCAGTAAATCTGCACTCCAAACATTTAGAACGTGGTACTTTATACTAAAATCGCTTGAACACCTCCAAAAACTCAATACAAAATACAAAAAAATGAAAATTCTACTAAATCCTGATATCCATCTCCCGATTTTCTCCCGAATCCTGAGAGCCGTCTCCCGATTTTCTCCCGAAAATTGTCAAGATAAAGGAAACACTGACGAGTTTGTGAGATCACATAAAATAGAAGGAAAATTAAACAGAAAATTGACTGAAATGATAATTGACTCAGGAAGTTAGCAAACTTTTGTGAGAATCGACATAATTAAAAAGACGGAAATAAACCATAAAAATAATATTACAACAGTATGTTATTATGGAGATAAGCACCAATGCCCGTCTGCTTGGGTAAGAATAGAAATTGCAAAGAAGGACGGTATGGTCCAGAGAAAAACGATTAAAAGTAGGCTTAGTACCTACTCTAGAAGTGGATGTGTTATTAGGAGGAGACTTTGGGGACATCGGAAATTTCCTATCGTTCAAAGCGACTTGTTTGACAGTGGGAAAATTACAAAACTACGCTAAGACGGAAAAACATACAACTTCGTTGGACAACGGGGGGTGGTGGACCGGCCCATAAAACAAATTGGGAGGCTGATCCTGCCCTGTCGGAAAAACGAAATGCTTGATACCCGTTTTCGAAATTTGCATAATCCACAAAAATGGGATGCGGAAGTAAAAAGACCAGAGAATATTGAAAATAAGACGCGCGAAAATGATTTTTTCGGGAAAATTTCGAGAAAACGGAAAACTTGAGAACACTTTTAGCGAGTGTGAGGCGCCGAAATTTAATGTACGCACTTTTCCTCGTAAAGTTCGAGAAATTTTAGTACAATATGAAAAACCGAATGTCAGAGTTGAGTTCCCATTAGATGACGAAATATTTTTTTCTGCGGTAAAAGTAAAGAAGACTAAAAGAGAGAAAAAAGATGCAAAACGGAACTACAATAAAGAAATACAGTCAAAGATTATTACATGCATTCGATTATTTTAGGGGATGGGACCCAGAAAAAAAGCGATCCATGGTTCGCTCACAATTTTACTTCATTTCTCCCCCCCCCCCTTCCTATCGTTTTCAGAGGCTTGTGTATTTTCGGCATGGGACTATTTCAAATTATGCCAAGGGGCAATTTACATTTTAGTTGAGATGTGGGGTTGTTTCCACCGATGGCAATTAAGAGGCTAGTGCAGCCAATTTTTCATGATGGCTGGCATCATCGAATGTGCCGGAAACTGATCCTCTGCTCCTCTGAAATGTAAATTAGTGAGAGTGAGAAATTTTTTATTTAATCATGCTGTGCAAGATTAAGTTCCACAAATCTCGTGGATTCTTCCTTCTTTGAAATCCCAAGCTTGATGAAGAGGGCTGTAGAGACAATAGTTTTGATTGGTTGGACAGAGATACGGAATGGCAATGGAACTAAGCCAAGCGGATGGTAGTCGCGGATTTATAAGCCAACAGGTAGCTACAGTGGAGAGGCATTGGTGGAAGAAAGAAGAGAAGATAAACAAGTTTGGTGATTTTGAAGTTGGTGTTATTTATGTTATGTTTTCTGTTTTCTATTTTTGTGCTCTGACCTATGGCGTGGTGGCGGTCATTTTTCTTAAGAGGGAGGTGTTGGGACCTTTGGCCCCTTTTGTTTCAGAAAAAGGTTCCCCCTTTTGTCAAGTCACAGACTCCTTCATTTGTACCACGGTCACTGTATTTAATCTTCGCTATTCGGCGGGGGAACCTAATTTCGAATCCGAGAAGGGTGCACTCGTTTTCAGCTTTTATTTTCCATGTTTCACACCCATAGAGAGCAATGGGTATGATCAGGCTGCTAAAAAGGTGAGTTTTCAGATGGTTCGAAAGGTGGCTGGACTTCCATACGTTTGAGAGTCTTCTGAAATTAGAGCTAGGCGGTGTTTGATGTCGGCAGTGTGGAAATTATCAGCCGTTAATAGACTGGCACGGTAAAGAAACCGATCTATTGTTTCCACTTGCTCACCATCGATTATTATAGAAGGGGGATTTGTGGTGTCCTGGTCCTGGTATGATATAACCAAGACTTTAATTTTATTTGCATTAATCTGCATCCCAAACAACTTCGCTGTTTGAGAGGTGCAGTCAGCCTGTCTTTGGTGTTCTTGGGGGGTCGTAGCCTACCTAGCTGGTCGATATCATCAGCGTACACTAGTTTGTTAAGTAGGATCCCATTTATTTTCGCCCCATACCCAGCAAATGTCAGGGAGAGGAGACTCCGGAAGATGTCGAGAATTTATGAGAGAGCCCATCGGTAGCCAGAATTTGGCTTTTGAATTGGTTGTACATGTTCTCAACAATTTTTACGATTTCGTCTGGGACACCGTAGTGTTTTAGAATACGTCGAAGACCTTTCCTCCAAATAAGGTCAAAAGCCTGTCGGAAATCAAGGAATAGTTGATAGAGCCCTGTTTGAAACTCGGTGTAGCGTTCCATCAGATGGCCATTCCATGTTCCATTCCATCACAATAAAGATTTTGTCAACTATTATAAGTGGACCTCAAAAAAATACCTGCCAAACAATTTAACTGCAATGAATTTCCCACGAAACAGTCCTTCCTGAACACATATTAACAAACTTCAACTTAAAACTATCATTTTCAACCAACAACAATAACATCTTCAAAATAAGCCTTCAAGCCCTAATTTACATTTAATCAAATCAGTGTCAAAACATTCTTTTCAAGAAGGGCGTATCTTCTGAATTTGGTGCTTATTTTCAAAATAAATTCAGATAAAACACATTTTTACATCCTTTTTAAGTTTAAAACTTTAATATTCATCCTTTATTTTTTGTACAACTTGTACTTCTGCCAATATGTTGTTTGCTAAAATCATAAAACTATGTCATTAGAACATAAAACCTGGGAATCCTTCCTATTTAGTTTTTTTTTATCATTTTAACATCAGACTAGAATTAAGCGATTTCTTTCATAAGAAATTCAGCAGATACTTTCGTAGTAATTAAATCAAACTATTTTTAAGTATTTGAATGAAACAATTCAATATTTCATTCGTGATTTCCCAAAATATGAACGCCCAGTAGTCGCACAGCTAATCACCAATTAAACAGTTAAATCATTATAAATTATCTATTTTAACATCTAGAAATTGGATTGATTCATCATTGGATTTTACTAAATTTTCTGAATAAGTATAGGATTAGCTCAAATATTTTAGCCATATGCCATGCTAAATTTAAATACAATGGTAGTCGATAGTTAGGCCAAACCGCAGAAAAACATTTTAAACGTCAGCCTAATATTGTAATATTTGTCCAATTTAAGCTTGGGGCTAATCTTGAAAAATATGTCGAATGATATCGAATCTTGGGCATAAGATCTTAATTAAAAAAAAAAAAAAAATCTAAATCACAGACAGACTCAATCAAGAAAATATGTTCGATCTAAGACAAGTGATGTGAAGCAGAATAGTTTTATTTAAATAAAGATACCTTTAGTCTAAGTTGAAATGTCAAACAAAACATTTTCCAGGATTGTAGTCTGTCAATCCCAACTATTTATATCTCGGCCTATATAATTGAAGGCAAATCCAACAATACATATGATTGAAGCCAAAAAGAAGGCCAGTCCGCCTCCACCTTCACCCCCCAAAGATCTTTTTAGAAGAACGGTAGGCATATTGAGTCTTGTCTCAGCCAGAATAACGCCAAGATTTGCATGACTGGCGAAAAAAGAGTATAAAGAAGTAAAACAAAAAGGAAATGAGAGTTAAGATCCGTCCAAAGAGACAAAAGTGAAAAGCAAAAATAAAATTCGAAATCTGGAAACAATAAATAAATAACTCTTAATTGTTTACTGATTCCAAAAAGAAAATTATGAAGTTCCGAGATACTTACCCGAAGTCATTAGTCTAATGAAAATTCCATAGTTTAGAAAGGAAATCAAATTCCCCTCCCCCCTCTCCACAAAAATTAAATCCCGGTCAGGATTATACCATTAAATTAGGAACACTAAAACTATGGTTTTTGCCTTCCAAGAAATATTTAAGAATTTAGTATTTACCTTGATGAGAATGGTTAGTTGATTGCTTGAAAATGATAATTACGTATCACAATATTACATATCACATAGTATATCACTCATCCACAAGAAAATAGTGAGTTCTAGTCCTCTTTTCTGAGTTCTTAGTCGTTACACCACCATTTGGTGCAACAGAGCCACAATTTGGACCCAAATGAATTCCAATCCTTAAAAACTACTATACTACATGTTCTTTGCAGTGTTAAGCCACCTGAGACAAAAACTGGTGAAGACTCTCCTCTCTATTTTGAACTTTTAAAACAAAGATGTTGTAAATCTATGTAAGCTCTACTCCACAATAAATTCTAGGTCCTTCTACAAAACACGACTTTCGAGACTCTAAGTAATTTTGTAAAAAAAAAAAAAGGCATATAGCTCACCCGTTACAAATATACATAGTAGAATGACCACATTTGAATTTCATGTCTATTCTGCCGCCACAATTTACCAATGAGGCTTCTCCACATCTCCCAACTCCAATATGACCACACTTAAAAGTAGTCTTTATTTTGACGCGGCAACGCTGTGCAGTTACAGTTTGTCCACATGATACATTTATCTCGTGGCCACACAACAGTTTGGTAACTATCTCTTCATTACATTTATGTGAGTAATGAGGGGTTTCACAAGGAAACTCGCATTGATGATTGCTGCAATTCTTAAGCTTGTCACAAAGTTCTTGACATCTAGACTGTTCATAAGGCACAAAATGGTTTTTGTGACAATACCTTCCACTTTCTGAAAGACAAAACAATCGCTTTTCAATATTTTCGATGGAAAGGAAAGAAGAACGAAAACGTTTCAATGAGGTTAGTTTTTGTGGTTTTTCTCGTCACATAATGAGTTAACTTTTCTAAATGGCTTTCTTCTCTAGCTTGTGCCCTCTTCTACGGTGCGTCTAGCTTTACATGAAACACTGCTACTTATTTTACATTGTTTGTTTATTTATAACATTGGACAAAATTCAAACAAGTCAAATTCATAGCTATAAATCGATACAATGGAAATACCCTAAATAAATATAACTAAAACAGGAGACAAAACTTCTTGCTCCCAAATTAAGATTTTGGTTGTTACAACAATTTCTACTGTTATTCTAAGTATTCATGTGATAGTTATTTTTGTAGACATAAAAGTAGACATAAAAGCTCATGTAGTAGTTATTTTTAGACATAAAAGCAATTAAGTGCAGTCCATTCGAATTCTTCCTGATGAAAAATTATTCTTACAAGTTCCGCATTAATACAATAAAAATTAAAATTGCCAGGAATCTAGGCATCTTGACAATAAGCTGAAGTCAGCATTCTCAAGATCCATCCTATGGCTTATTTTCGTCACCTTAGTCCAATCCTATATTTCTTGTTGTTCTACCATAAGGTTGTTAACTTGTCAGTCAAATTTATGGAGTCTAGTGCAAGCGTAGCCCCTAGTAGGGAGGGGCCACCCGCACCCAAATGTCCTGACTGTTGCCACCCGCAGCCAAATGTCCTGACTGTTAAAAAAAACATAAATGATTTTTATCTTTTTTTTTTCACTGATGTATCGTTAAGCTTATTCTTCAAAAGAACGTCCATTGTAGAGAATTATTAAAATAGAGTAGTCTAATCAAATAAAGAAAAGCTTCTTTTCGTTTCTGAGTTGATTTAAATCCTGTATCAAACAACATTCAACATCTACAGACGACACCTGTCTTGGTGTCGTCTGCCTCTGATGGCGGCACAGAGGAGTTGCTTCAATTACAATCATGCCGTTTAAGATTGGCATATTCGCCGATCCCTCTTAGCGTTTTCCACGTGCACTTTAGTTGTGAGTGTATTGGGCAGTGTGCGTGTTGCGCCAAGTTCAAAATCATGGAGGTAAATTTTATATTTCTTATCTTACAGTGATTAATTTAGTTTCTATAGAAGGAACACTAAACAACTCGTAGAAGGTGTCTGAAAATCATTTAATGAACAAAGATTTGATCAACCAAATGAAACTTTCGTTTTTTCATGAGTAAAACTTAAGAAGTGATAATTAAAAAAATTTTAAATTGTTTTTTACTTAAAAACTGGATTTTATTTAATTTCAATTTAAAATTAATTAATAAAATTTAAAATTTATTTAATTGAAAAATAAATCAACTTGAAATTAGTTTTAAAAAGTATAGGCTACTCATAAAAAAATTTCAAATCTACTAATTTCTAAAAATCTTACTTTAAATCATTCATATTGTGTAAATTACTAGCAAACGTACGAAAACTGTTTTTTTTTTCAACTAAAATATTTTCAATCTTGATTTTGAATTCTAAGTCGTCAAACACGTATAATATGAATAATTTAATAACAAAAAATCTACTATAAAATCCTGCAGAACATTGTAGACAACTATAGATGTAAAACATTTGACGAAGAGTTTAGTTTGATAGTGCATACCCATTAAACAATTTACATTAAGAGCTAAATATTTCGTTACCATAATGCTGGCGTGAAATTCAAAAATTTTGTTTGGTTAGTGATTTTTTTTTACTGACCCATTAGCTTTTTCAGGAACATAATGGTTAAAAACTAAAGAATGATTTTATCAGAGGCTAAACCCCCCCCCCCAAAAAATAGACTCACCGCAACTTGATATCTGCCGTAACAAATTGCCCTCCCCCTGAATCCCATTCGTGGGGCTGCCATTAGTCTAGTGATTCCTCATGAGAAGGCAAGACTAGTTAAGAATTTATAAGTCCATTTGTTGTTAGTTCCTCTTAAATATCAAATCAGTTTACATCTTTGCAGGTGCTACCTTTATTTTTTGCTTTACTTCATCCCCTTACACGACTTCAAAGTCTTAAGTCTTTCAGAAACAGAAACTCTCTTCTTATTTCCTCATATGTACCCTTAGTCAACTTAAATATTTTCAGTTGCCACTATACCATTATGATATTTCGTCTTCAGCGAATTATTTTTATGATTCAAATTTTCTTGCCACCCTGTCTTGTGTCTGCTCGCTTTAATCAGTTTTAATCAGAAGTCAGGATTCAACTAACAAAATTTATACAGACACTGGCTTTTATACACGTAATGGCAATTCAGTCTCTTCATTCGGCGTGGATTCCCAAGAAGTGATCATGACAGCCGGTTGGTGACGATAGCCAGTGAGAAAGGTCTTGTCAGGTATCAGAGGTTTAATTTGGGTCTATAAAAATTCCTCCCGTTCCTTGGAGTTTGAAGAACTTGAAAGGTTTGAGCTATGTTGAACTTGGCGAGGTTGTCGCTGGATAGCTCTGTTCCTTCTGGGACTATTATTCTCTTGCCATCATTAGCAGTGAAAACCATTCCATTTGTCACTATAGTTGATAAAGAGGAAGCAGGAGAATTTTAGTCAAACATTTTGCTGGGGACTCGCGCTGTTTTCTATGTACAGTCGCCTCTGAACGTTTTCCTTTTTGGCTTAATCAGTATAATCAGTACCTTAGTTCCAGGTGTTGGGTCGGAGGTTTTTTACTGAAGGCGGGTCTTGGTAGCGTGATTCATGGTCGATAAGACTGGTTGGAGTTCTTGGGTGGCGCTGGATGCTTATCCGCTTGTGACTGACTCTTTGATTGGTTTGAGTGCAGAAGCTTTCAAAGTCTTCATTTGTATAAAGATTCTCTAAGATGCTGACAAGCTTCGCAGACGTCTCTTCTAACTGAATGTCTTTGTCGTCTAAAATAATTTCTGCGTCGTCTGTTATCTAAAGAAAAGAATTACTGTTAATATATATATATATATATATATATATATATATATATATATATATATATATATATATATATATATATATATATATATATATATATATATATATATATATATATATATATATATAGAGCGAACGCCTGTTGATTAGAGGCACGAGAGGGCGTCCATGGTTGAGTATAATTTCCCTGGTCTGTCGCTGATGGTGAAACTATATTCTTGAAGAGACAGTGGTCATCTTTCAAGGTGACGGTTACTGCCATACGACGGTTACAGAGTTTAGCCATGCCATAGGATCGTGGTCCGTTACTACCACAAATTGTTGTCCATATAGGTAGTAGTGGACTCGTGATAGGACCCGAACCATTGCATACATTCTTTCTCGATCGTCGCATATGGAGTCTCTCTCGCAAGCCTCTCTGATATTCTCGACAGGTAACAAATTGGATGCTCTCCATCACTGAAGATTTGGGACAGTGTGGCTCTAATTGCTAGGTCAGAGGCGTCTGTTTGCAATAAGAATGACTTGGAAAAGCCAGGGGGATACAAAACTGGGCAAGATGTGAGCCTACATTTCATTTCTTCGAATAAAACTTGGTGTTTAGACTCCCATGGCAAAATGTCGGGTACTTGCTTCCTGGTTAGTCCCCTGAGTTCCCTTATAAGTCCGAGGTACCCCTTGATGAACCAAGAATAATAATTGGTCATCCCAAGGAAGGTTCTCGGTGCTTTCCCTGTTTCTGGACACTGGAATGCTTGGAAGGTGTATACTTTGTTCAGTACTAGACTGATTGTACCTTACTCAACGGTGTGTCCCGAATATTCTTTGTTATAACCAAGCCTACTCTTCCTGATACTGATTTTTAGGTTCGCCTGTAAGTACCAAATGGAATCGAAAATGCAGTTTTCTCGATCAAACTACTTGCCAGCATCCTTTTCAGCAGTATAGAATCAAGAAGCACCGGGCTGTCCGGAAGTTTTCCAGGACTTGATCAATGCTTGGCATGGGATAGGCGTCAAATTTTGTTATGGCATTTACTTACCTACAGTTA
Source organism: Artemia sp. Qi Xiang Cuo (assembly GCF_049724085.1). NCBI lineage: Eukaryota > Metazoa > Arthropoda > Branchiopoda > Anostraca > Artemiidae > Artemia > Artemia sp. Qi Xiang Cuo. The sequence goes on along the minus strand of NC_142802.1, from coordinate 69,918,334 downwards.
ATACAGAACCCCCATTTGTCGTCCTTTACATCACGAGAACTACAGGGGACGACCATTCATTATTGTAAAATTCGATGAAGCCATCCCGTAGCATCTTTTCTATTTCTTGCTTTGACACTTCCCTCCGACACGGTGGCACACGATATGGTGGATCTCTTATGGGATGATGGGTTCCAGTGCGAATTTTATGTCTCACGTTAGTCGTCCCGTGACTCGTTGACAGAACTTCCTTCTGGGCCATGATGCTATTTAGGATTTTTTCCCTCGTCTATTGTGGCAAGGCAGGGTTTATATCAGGTATCACTTCTTATCCCTCTCTTTAATAGGTTTGAATGGTAACTGTGTTTTCTTCTTCTTCATCGATCATCGCGGCGAAAACTTCATTGCTGTCTTTCTCATCTCTTTCCACAAACTTCCTTAGGAGGTTGATGTGATACATTGTTTTCTTGTTCTTAGAGCCGTCCTGGCTAAGTGGACGTGCGCTGGGTTGAGAATTCTTTGTCCAAGGGACACGGGTTCGATCCCTGGCGTGGCCAGTTATTTGGTTTGGGATGCAGGTCAATGGTATGACTCTGTAAGCTTAGCCAGGGTCGACCCAGCTCTAAATGGGTAACTGGAGAAATCTGGGGAAGGTAAGCAGGAATGGTGTGTGAAAGCACAGGGTGGCTGGCCCCCAGCCCCCCATTGCACTTCCTGGCTGAAGGGCCACAAAACGGAGATCAGCACCGCCGGTTTGGACATTAAGGGTCTAGTACCGTCACACACTTACTTTGTTCTTAGAGCCTGTTCCAAGCTCTTTTTCGTAGCCTTGAATGGCGCTTGCCAACGTACATTATTTATTGATTCCTTCTGGTAATAAATGAAGTAATTGGTCACCAATGGACAAGGTCCTTGGCTTCTTAGCTTGGTCGTAGTATCGCTTCATTTTCGCTGCTTCAGTTGCTTTTGTGGCAAAGTCTCAGATTTCAGGTAATCACAAAGGCATCTGTCGAGTACATTCCACAATAATTATTGGATCTTCTCCAGTCTTATCTTCCCATTCTTCTTGCATTAGGTCCAGGAACCCGCGAGGATTCCCTCAGTTTAGTGCCTCGAATGGGCTCAACCCCAAACGCGGATGAGTTGTTTCTCCATATGCAAATAGCGAGAACGGTATAAACTTGTGCCAGTTGTTTTTTGATGTCCCTACGTATCTGCGAAGGATGGATATTAGAGTCTCGTTGAACCTTTCAGTTTGTCCATCCATCTCCGGGTGGTATGGAGATTTCCTTATCTGCTTTATATTCGGTACCGGGTATGAGATTTCTTTAGGACAGAAGACAGTAACAAAATTCCTTGATCTATTACGATTTCGTCGGGAATTTCATAGCGTGGAGTAAACTTGGCAACTCCGTCTGCAATAACGAGTGATTTTGCTGACCGTAATGGTATCGCTCCAGGATATCTAGATTCGTAGTCAGTAATAGCTAGTAGCCACCAACCACCTCCGCACCTTTTAAGTAGGGGTCTTACTATGTCCATGACGATTCGCGAGAATGGCTTAGTTATGGCGAGAAAAGGCCTAATGGGTACATTTTCCTTGGGTTTGCGCCTGGCGGTCAATTGACAAGGTGTACACGACCTGATGTAACTACCAATGTCCTTGTAGATACTCGACCACCAAAAACAACGGGTGGTCAGTGGTCCAGGACTTGCCTAAATGACCATTCATCACGTTGTCATGGCTTATCTTGATAATCTGTGATCTATACTCGCTGGGAACAATAAGCTGCTTGTTTGTTCTATCGAGATGATCACTCCAAAGTCAGTAATAAATTCCATCTTGGAATAAAAACTGCTGAGGAAGAGAGCTATATGCTCCCCCTGGCGATTTGTTATTTTTATTTGGCGCATATTCCCATGGGGTAATCATGACGGCCGGTTTGTAACGTCAGCCAATGAGAAAGGTCACGTAAGCCATTGATAGTTGAAATTGAGCCAATAAAAAACAAAACATATTATTTACCCTTAATGACAAAGACTTCCTATTCTATAATCTTTTTAAGGTGTAATATTGTGAACTTGCCGCACTGAAGTAGCCTCCCTTGTCCCTCTCCTGACGTAGGTTGTCATGTTTTGTTTTTTCTTTGTCTTTATTTTATTTGTGTCTTTTGGTGGATCATAAAACTTATTTTGTTAATAGGCAGACTTTGCTCCCTGTTTGCTTTATCTGAACATTTAAGTTTGTTTATTTTGTGTGTTAAATAATAATTTCGAATCCAATCAGTACTACCAATTTTTGCAGGGGCCTATTTTTCCAATAGGAAGATACTTTTTCTGGACCTTTTGAAAAACTAACTTTTCAAATAAAGAAGAGGTTAAGTTTTTTAAGTCTTTGGTAAATTAAAGCCCTTCCTTGAAACTTAACCCTCTCTCTCTCTCTCTCTCTCTCAAAAGTTAGATAAAAATAAAATCTTTTCACGTTCTATCAGTGACAGAAAATTTAAAGTTTAACAGTAGCTTATTTTACCTTTAGGAATGACAGTAAGTCTAATGCTTTCCTTTATTTTTGCATTGGCTGTTGCAAATGATCCATTTGCCAGATTTCTTGCTTCTTGCTTTTGTATTACAGGATCTTTTTGCTCTAATATATCAGTCGTCTCAGACCTTGTTTTTGGTGTTTCATGTTTGGCAAAGTTTAACAATCTTAGGTCTATTTCTTTGGCCTTGAAAATGCGGCCAGATCTGTTATCTAAATCAGAAAAGACAGATTCCATAATACGGCATGCTTCAAAGTAAGTTTCACGTAAAGAGACTGTAGTAAACAAATGTTGCAGTTTAAGATCTTGTTTTATGTCTGGGGATGATTTCATATAGTTAAAGTTAACTTCCTGCTCTTTGAAATACCATTTCCGATTATTATTTTCATTGTTCCAATTCTCTGAGCCAGAGCTATCACTTGATTCTTCAACTTCATCAGTTGAAAATTCGCAAAAAAGTCCTTCAATATCTTTACTTTTGCTAAAACTGAATAGTGGGGTTACTTCAGTTTTCTTTGAGGAGTTTTCTCTTATGTTGTTGATATTCCAAAGTTTACATCTTAAAGAATCTATCTTTCCAGAATTCTTCACCCCATAATTTTCAATGACCCTGTCGTCATCATCACTGTCTGATGCTGTTGACAATCGATTTCTCTGGGAAAAACTATTTTCAGATAGTTTGTTAAAATCAGTTTTTGTGCCAGTTTTCTTTATAGATGGCAGTACAGCTTTTGGGTCATGTTTATTCTCTTTTTCGGAGAAAGAGTTCACTTCCTCTTCAGAGGAATAGTCAAACAATCCTTTGACCATCTTGCTTAATGGCTAATCAACCTAAAATAAAATACAACATAATGTCCAGTTACAGATTGCTAATACCTAAAACAAATATCATAGGCAGCACTGTGCTGCCTAAGTAAAGAGCAATGTGGGCACTATGTATTTTTTGTTTTGGGGGGGGGGGGTGTTTTATACAAGGGCACTTTGTATAAAAGGAGTTGTCGTAGAAAATACAAAAAGAGCTCACTGAATTGGAAACTAAGAGGGCTAGTTCCCTTTAAAAGTCGAAAGTTATTGAAGGGCAACCAGCCCCCTCCCCTTCCAACGCCCATCATTTACCCAAACACATCCAATCGAAATTTTGAGTTAGCCATTTTGTCTAGCGTAGTTGAAAGAACGAGAAAATCTGTCTTTGAGGATAACCCCCCCAAACCCTCAGGGCAGGGATTGTAAGATCTGCCCCGGGGGCATATAAGGTTTGTATAGAAAGGGTGGTCGTATAAACTTCGAAGGGGCTCATTTGAATGGTAATCAGAAGTTTTGGCACTCTTTTTTAGATTCAAAGTGATCGGAGGGCAGCTATTCCCTTCTTTTTTTGGTTTTAGACCAGGGAACTTTGTATATCATATTGAAGGAATTGTCGCAGAAACTTCAAAAGGGGCTCATTCAATTGGAAATTGCATCGCCTATTGCCATTTTTAACAGTCAAAAGAGATTGGAGGGCAGCCATCCCCCCCACCTACGCTCATCATTTCCCCAAGTACACCCAATCAAAATGTTGAGATAGCCATTTTGTTCAGTATAGTTGAAAGGCCCGACAATTATGTCTTTAAGCATGAATCCCCCTCCCCCCACAGCCCTCAGGGCAAGGGTTTAAAGTGAAAAAGTGTTGAATGTAAATCACCATCAATAAATAAATGAAATGCAAAACGAACAGAAATTACAATAAATGACCAAGTCAAACTCAAGACAAGCAACAATTAACATAAGTAGTGCTGACAACCCCTATTCTATTTTTCTTCAAAGATTGTATCAAAGTTCCACACAAACCCACCATCCAATGGAGCCTATTGAGATTCGTAGTTTTAACATCCTCAAACGACTTAAATCGTTAGATGTCGACAAATCAGTTGGGCTAGATAAGTTACATCCACGCCTTCTAAAATAGGTTACTGAAACCATTACCAAGAAACTCCCCAATTATTCAAAGTTTCCCTCTGTACCAACAAAGTGCCAACAGATTTGAAAACAGCATTTCTCACTCCTTTGTTTAAAAAGAGAAACAAAGGCAGAGCAGAAAACAACCAAAGAAACACACTTATAACGGAAAGTTTTTCTCAAGACAGTGGAATTCAATTCAGTGAATATTTCAACCCTGTGTCCAAGAACCGTCTTCAGCACAACACCAGCATATATATATATATATATATATATATATATATATATATATATATATATATATATATATATATATATATATATATATATATATATATATATATATATATATATTTTATATATATATATATATATATATATATATATATATATATATATATATATATATATATATATATATATATATATATATATATATATATATATATATATATATATATATATATATATATATATATATATATATATATATATATATATATATATATATATATATATATATATATATATATATATATATATATATATATATATATATATATATATATATATATATATATATATATATATATATATATATATATATATATATATATATATATATATATATATATACATATATGAAATTACGTCATCCATGTAGCATCCCCAATAGACATGTTTTTAAAAATATGAACTTAATGCCCAATTTTCGAGGTTCTCGACATAAATATTTGCCAGTAGCCCAGAGATAGGTGCTCCCATTGGTAGCCAATTATATTTTCTGATAGAAGGAATCACAGAACTGAAAATACATTGAAAACTTATAACAAATTTTGACTAGTTCATTAAAACTTCCCAATCAATTCTTGTTGCTGAATCTTCAATTAAGTGGTAATTTACCACTCATCAAACCTATATATAGCCACTTCTGTTGTGGCTAAAACCCTGGAAAAAGTGGTAAATGACTCTGTCATGAAGCATCTCCAACTTAATGGAATAATATTGTCCAGCCACCATAAATTTCAACCAGGAAAGTCAGTAGAAACAACTTTGCAGGAGACTTATGATTTTAATAACAAACATGATTGATCAGGGCCTACCTATTGATGTCCTGTTGCTTGAAGTATCTCAAGATTAATGGAATAATATTGCCCAGCCAACATGAATTTCGACCAGGAAAGTCGGTAGAAACAAATTTGCAGGAGACTTCTGATTTAATAACAGAGATGATTGATCAGGGTCTACCTATTGATGTCCTGTTTTTTGACCATACAAAAGCATCTGACAAAGTTCCACATTCACACCTGAAAATAAAACTGATCTTTTGTGGAATTAATACAGACCTTGTGGGCTGGATCTCAGGTTTTCTTACTGATAGAACACAGAAAGTGAAACTTACTAATGAAGGAGAATCAATCCTCTCAAAGAGACGTGGAGTCACCAGTGGTGTCTAGCAGGGTTGTCTTGGGATCAACCCTGTTAAATATCAATACAAATGAAGTTTTTCAACAGGCTACAAGTCGTCTCACTCTCTATACTGACGACTTTAAATTGTTTGGTGCAGTTAACCATGATTCACCACAAGCAGGTCTCAAACATGCTCAAAATTAGGCAACAGCATGGCACATGAGTTTCAACATTGACAAATGCAGAATTAGACATTTTGACTAGTCCAACACAGGTTTTAACTATACTATGGTCAATGCAGCTATAAACCATATACAAGAGCTGCAAGGTGTGGATGAAGAAAGAGACCTTGGAATTCTTGTTGATAACAAGAACCAACCACTCATACTGCAAGAACACTGAGTCTCATGCAAATGAAACCTATTAAGTCAGTAACAAAGATGAAACACAAATCTTATGATGAATGTTTGAAGGAGTTTAAATTATACACACTGGTGCTAACAACAAAGAGCTGATATGCTTATGACCTATAAGCTTACTTCACAAGAAACCCTTCTCCCCACTTCGTTTGTCAACTTCCTAAAATGTTAGCACTGACAGGAGGGGAAATCAAAAGAAGCTGCTCAAGCCATGAGTCATAACTCAATACCGACAACAGTTTTACTCCTGCCATCCAGTCAACCACTGGAACAGTCTCAGCACCTAATGATGAAGCTTTCAAGAAGCTACTAGATATCAAATGGAATGGTGTTCCCTGGAAGCACAAGCAGGATGCATTTGATGTTGACCAACCACATCATCTACTATGAAGCAATTCAGAAATCAAGAAGGATCTTGATTTGCTCCAAAGTGCGAATGAAGGTAAGGCAAAGTTACTTCCATTTTAACTTTGAAGTATGGCATTAAAATGATAATTTCTTTTGGGATTATCATTTGCGAAGTTGAATTCCTTTTTTCTGAAAACAAAGCATATATTTGACATTTAAACTGCTGATGACTTCTTAATTACTAGCCCTTATTTGCATAATTAATGTTAAAAAACTGTTTCTATTCCTTAAAGAAAAGTAAAGAGCTACAATAAACCAAAGATGGTAAAATCAAATAATTTTTCCAGTGCAAAAATACTATAAATCACTATCAATAAATAAATCAAACCCATAACAAACAGAAATTACAATAAATAACTAAGTCAAACTACAAACAAGCAAAAACTACCACAAAGAGAAGGAGGGCTAGCACCGCCCCCCCCCCCATGCCTTAAGACCAGACCATACTAAATTATTTTCTCAAGTGTTTTATTTGATGTCTTCATAACATCAAATAAAAACAAAAAGACATTGCCATTATATCCAAGATCGCTGAAAAAAAAAAGTGATTGTGGATAGACAGTTTAATGTAGCCTATATATCGTAATGTATATTCCTGAAAGTCTTGATGATTTTAGATTTATTAAAGTTAAAAAAAAAAAAGAGAAACGTTCAAAATGTGTTTGGTTTTCAGTACAGATTATTTGCAAATTATTTCTGGTCTTTAGAAGATGATATGATACTTCTCCCTAATTTACTAGAATCCAAGTGATCTTAAACAAAGCATCCATAGAAACAAATCCATTAGCTTTTGTTCAAATTGGCTGGCATGCTTTTTCCCATCTTTTTGAGCATTTATTATCTGGGAAATTCAGAGGTGACACTTTAATGCAGCATAAGTAAAGAACCAAGTATCTCAGCAATATATTGTTGTTTCTCAGCCACTGGGTATGGAAACAGGTAAACATAAAAACTTGGGAGGGGGCTCTTTTGATTGGAAATTGAAAGTTCTTATGCCCTTTAAGGAATTGAAAGTGATTGGCAGGCTGCCAGCCACCCTCCTATGTCCTTTTTACTACATGGTTTACTGTACCTCCCCCCTAGACATCTGATTCAAATTCGAAAAATCCATTTTAGTTAGAAGACTTAATGGTTTGATGTGCCTCCAGAAATGACATGGCCACCAAAACCCTGGGGCAAGGGCCATAAACTATATAAATTGCCAATTGTTTACAAATAGGTCTTATAAATAATATATTGGGTTTCTCTCTTATCTTAGTTATAATAAAATCTCTCTTAGTTATAATAGTCTAAACTTTTTCTGCGGGAGGGGCAGGGCGATGAGAGGCCCAGAAGCAGGCTAAACAAATTGTGTCTCTCATTAGTTCACAGCTTAGAGCTGTAGGTCATCAGGCCAAAAAGAGCCTACTGAATTACAAAAAAGCTGCTCAGAGGTATGGCTCAACCCCCCCCCCCAAGAAAAAAACGTGGAGCCTAAAATAGGGGCAAGAAAATCCCTTGGGCTAAGGAACCAAAAGTAGAAGACAATTTAGAAAGAAATATTCCCATCAAACAGGTCCAAGAAACTTTTCCTCTATCACTTTGTACTGAAAGAGTGGTTGCTGAAACTTGGAAGAAGACCTATCCATCAAAACTTTTTTGATCTTTAAGCTCCAATGAAAATTATAATCTATACATGGAAAAGCAGTAAGGTAAATTAAACAATGTTATCAAAATGGCATATCTGTACCAGCTTGGGAATGGTTTGGAGTATTAACTTGAAAATTACAGGAAGTGTTGAGGGGGAGGATATATATTAAACAGTGATTTGGGGGAGTAAGTAGAGCTAAATCAAAAGATACCAGGTGTGCCCAATTTATAAAATAACTACATCAGGAATATCCTATGAACAGCTCAAGTTAAAACTTGCAGATAGTGTTGGAGAAGGAAGGCAGGGGCAGCAGGGGGCCTTCAAAATTTGTGTTTTGAAATCAGGCTGCAAGATGCAGCCCAGCTTGCAGCCTTTTTCGGAACATTCAACACTTTGAGAAGATTAAAATGACGCAGACTAGGGCATCTTAAGGATTATTTTTGAATTTCTGCACTTTAAAGATTACTGCACCAAATTCACTATATGCATCATACAAATGAAAAAGACCGACTTTTTTCAAGTTTTGAAACAAGGGTATTATGTGAAGATTATTGTCTAGAGGTTATGCTTTTTGGCCATCTATTTGGAGCAAAAAGAAATTTGTTAATTAAAAAATAAAATAGGTCTAAGTTTGTCATGCCAGTTATCACCTAATGCATGTGAACTAAATTGTTGCCAAATATGTTGTTCTTTTTAAAAAAACGAGGAGGGTTCTATGACTTAACTTTGTTTATGATTAAGCTATTGTATTGAAGAAGGGTCAATTTCAAGAGAATCGGAAGGTGATTCATTTAAATTTATCTATTCATTTAATTTTATTCATTTTTTAGTTTAAATTTATTTTCTTCATTTTATTCATTATATTAAATTTGTGTTTTGAGGGGTAAGCCTTCTTTCTTAGCTCTTCCCATTCCATTCAGACATCTATCTATCTTAACTTTTACTTCATCTTAGCTCTGAGAAGTGGGATTAGACCATATTTTATGTGCAGCTTACTGTTTGATATACAGTATTGTGGCTTCCAATATTCTAATCTCAGTTTGTACACTTATCTTCCTGATCTTCCAAATTTTTCAACTGTGAAAAACCATATGGTGCCTTGCAGAACAATTCCTAGGGGGTGCAACTAGGGCAGGAACCCTAGACATCATGGCTTGGGGGGCACTGCAGCTGGTAAATTGTCTACTTCTGACCAGATTTTTCACTTTGATTTGGATTTTTTGTTTATATTTGAGTTGGGAGGTGGATATTTTAATTAATTTTTCCCCAGGCACCGCCAACTCTAGGAACAGCTCTGGTGCTTTGACAATTCTTCCCTTTGTACCTTTGCTGTATTTACCATCTTTACTATTATTCTATTAAGGTATGTTCAGCCATCAACTTCTTCATTTTCTCATTGCTTAACCTGACCTCTTCACTCTCATTTATTACAGTAAAATTCTGGACAAGTTACTTTTTGCTATCTTTGAAAGGGGTTAGGTAAGGAAAATTAAACTCTCACTAATAAATCCAGGGCCAAAAACACACCCTAGGAAGGTATTGCCAAGCTAATATGTTAACCCTCTAATGATTTCTAAGTCTTGAAAATTTGCCTACTTAACAGGTAGGCAAATTTCCACCCATTGGAATTTTGACAAAAAAATATTATATACTAATTTTCAGTTTCTTTTTCTCTAGTTTTAGTTTTGAAAACAAAATTCCTGTTATTTGAGTACTATTTTAAGCCATATCAATGGGTTTTTTTTTCTAAATTTAGGAAATGTATTTGTAGATCTTTCAAACCTCATAAATCAGGATTGAGCAAAGTTGAAAAGCCAGAAACACTTTTTTGTAATTCCCATCAGCAGAAGATCTATTTTCCAAGGTTTCACATTTATAACACGAAGACTTTTAAACGTCATGAAAGGTCAGAGCCCTCTAGAGAGAGGAGTGGGGATAGGTACTTCAAAATACCTTTCCAGGACATACTTTAGTCTGAAGATCCATCCCTGTAAGGTTTATTTTCCTAATCCAATCGCTTTCTAAGATAGCAAAAAGTAGCTTGTCTAGAATTTTACCTTTATCCCTAATTAGTCAGTGAGTGTTTAGCAGTAGAAAAACTTTTTTGTTGCAAAACTGATTTTTATACATACATATATATATATATATATATATATATATATATATATATATATATATATATATATATATATATATATATATATATATATATATATATATATATATATATATATATATATATATATATATATATATATATATATATATATATATATATATATATATATATATATATATATATATATATAAAGGTCTTGGTTGATGCAGAGCAGATTTTTAAAGAGGGCTTCAGGGTATCCCTCAGTTATAGAGAAGGTCTTGTTCCAAAAGCAAGAAAATCCTAATGTGAGACCTTTTAAACTTTGACTTAAGGATGTGTAAAAGTATTCTATTTTAATTTGGAAAAAAGGCTAACATAGCTTGAAATCCTGCAAAGATCAGGGGAATTTCTTCATAACCTAGAGCTTGTATAGATGTATGAACAGTCCACCACATAAGGAGACATGTTAAGAAAACACTTTTTACTTAATAATATGCACAATAATCCTAGTCAATATACTTTGCTGCCCAAGAACCTTTATCTTCACTTCTTTCCTTGTTTGTTCAGTTTTTCTAAGAAATTTATGAATTTCTTAGAACCTATATATTAACAGAGTATATACCCCACCCTCCTAATGTGAAAATATATACCCAGAATTGCATTTGAATCTAAGTATAACCTTCATTTGCATCACAAATGAACTTTGCTCCCACCCCTAAATAAATCCAAATCAGGGTAGGCATACATTTGCACATTATGGGGATGGGGGTAAAGTTCAATTGAGATGCAAATGAAGGTCATATTTAGATTCAGAATGCAATTCTGGGTATATATTTACACATTAGGGGGGTGGGGTATATACCCTGTTACTGTAATATATAGTTTCTAAGAAATTCATGAATTCTAGGATTATTGTACATATTATGATATAATAATTGATTTAATAAAATTCTGCTTTAGCTAATTTTGGCTATCTTGGAGAGGTGTTAGGTTAGGAAAAAAGAAACTTTCAGGGATGGGTCTACAGGCTAATATTGAAGTACCTACCATCACTCCTTTTCTCTCAAGAGGGTCATGAAATTTACTTACATGGCAGGTCTATTACCTATTAGAATTTTTGACAAAGCAACATTTTCCCTTAATTTTCAGTTATCAATTTCTTTTTCTCTAGCTTTAGTTCTTAAAATGCAATTCCTGTTATTTGAGTAGAATTTTAGGTAAAGTTCTACCAAATCATATTATTGACTTATGAATAAAGTGAATATACCACTCAATTTTTAGGGAGGGACAGCAACCAAACCTTCTCAACCTGATATTTCTCAGGAGACCAGAAGTTCTCCTCTCTACCTCTTACATGCCCCCAATTGGAAAGAGTGATCATGTCACCATAGACATTAGAACAACATTCCTCAAAGTATTTTGAATTGCTACATCAAGAAGACCTTTGTTAACTATGAGAAGATTAGAATGGATCTCAACAACATCTGATGGGACAACGTCTTATCTGGTTCTCTAGAACAGCAATGGGAGTGCTTCAAAGAATTACTGATAAGCAAAGCAAATCAGTACACCTTGAGCAAGCTTGTTCCCAAACCAAGAACACTTCTGATAATGACAAAATATATTAAGAGGTAAATCAACCATAAAAGCAGACAATGGAAGAAATATAAAAAAAAACACCACTCCCCTGAACATAGAGAGAAATATTCCAAAAGCCAGAACGAACTTAAAAACTTGACACAGGCCTTTTACACAAGCTTTGAATCCAAACTTGCTGATGAAGCCAAGACAAACCCAAAGAAGTTTTGGTGGTATGTCTCTAGCCAAGACCACAATAGACAGTGTATCAAAAAACTGATAACAGAGCAAGGTGAAGAAACTACAGACACTAACAAGCTTGCTGACTTACTGAACCTACAATTTGTCTCAGTTTTCACCACTGAACCAAATGGCCCTTTACCTTTAGCATTTTTAATAATGTTTTACCAAGTTTTGACCACTCTTTTAAATTTGCGGATGATTTGACATTACTGAACCTTTGTCAAACATCTAATGCTTAGAATGTCACACTCAATTCACTAATTAACAATTTAAAGAATGATCTTGACAATGTTAAACTCAACTTAAGCATGCCCAAAAGCAGTTTCATGTTATTTTCTTTTTTTTTTAAATATACCCCCTATCAATAATTACCGTTGCATACCAAATTTAAATTACGTGAAACTGCTTGGTGTGGAGTTTGAAAACAACCTCAAACGGAACTTCCACATTTCCCACTTATTTAAGTCAGGTTGTTTTCTCCTTAAATCTTTCTCTCTTCTCAAACGGTTCTCCATATCAATCCAAAACCTTAAAATAATTTATTGTTCTTATATATGATGCTGTCTGGAATATGCTTGTCCTGTCTTGCACCCTGGGTTGACCAAAGACCAATGTTCTAAAATTGAAATTATTCAAAAAAGAGGAATAAAAATTATTCTGGGGACAGCCTATACTACATACGATGAAGGTTTGGCTAGACTTGAACTTATTACATTGGAGTCAGGACTTCACATCCTTACCCTGAACTTTGGTCACAATTGCCTTAGTTCCAACTATCATTGACGTTTTCTCCCTCCCTTTAAAGAAAATCCCCCAACCCTTCCTAATACAAGACTCAATGCTTGTAGAGCTCCAAATACCCAACTGGACCTGTATCCCCAAATGATGACCATGAGGTACAAAAACTCTTTTGTCCCCTATTTTAATAATTGATATAACTTTTGTTTTATGTTTATCCCCTAACATCTGTTTTATTATTGATTCAATTTTTTGTTTTATGTTTATCCCATAACATTTGTTTTGTTATGGTAATTCTGACATGCTTATGCTAGCTTTTGTGCTATTTTAGCCAATAAATCATATTCTATTCTATATTCCCCACCAAAATACAATGTAAAAGCCCCAATGGAGAGCACCATGGTATTGTCTACAGATCTCCTTAAATGTTTACTGAAATCAGATGCTAACAAGTTGCCAGGGTTCAATAATATACACCCCAGATTATTAAAAGAAACCACAGATAGCAGAGTGATAGCAGAGCCCCTCACAAAAATCTTCCAGACATCACTTATTTCTAGAGAGCTACCAGCAGACTGGAAAGTAGCCAACATAACGCTGGTATTCAAAAAAGGTGATCACACCAAATCTGAGAATTATCAACCTATTAGCCTAACTTCAGCTGTTGTTAAGATACTTAAATGCATAGTCAATGATTCAATTCTTGAACATTTAACAACAAACAAGATCTTGTCACCCAAGCAGCATGGATTCTAGTCAGGAAAATCAATCAAAACGAACCTATTGGAATCATAGGAAGAAATTAAAAATCTGATTGACCAAGAACATCCAGTCAACCTACTGCGGCTGGACTTCAACAAGGTAACACACATTAGATTGTGCTCCAAATTATCTGCCTCCAGCATCAATTCAGCTGTGATAGACTGGCTAATGAATTTCCTCACCAATGGCAAGCAGAAAGTCTGCTTATTCAAGATGGGTGGCCAGCCAATCTACTCCTATGAGGCCATGGTAATGAGCAGGATACCACAGGGAACTGTTCTAGGCCCAACCCTATTCTTGATGTACATAAACAATATTTTCAATCATGTAGATAATAATATGCATTTGTTTGCAGATGATGCCAAACTGTTCAGCATTGCAAATCCACAGACCATCCAATGTGACATAGACATGCTACAGGATTGGACTCAAGACTGGCTCCTTCAATACAATCAAATGCTGTATTTTGCACCTTGGACCTAACAACCCAATGGCTACCTACTCAATTTACAATTCCATCACAAAAACAAGGGAGCATCTAGAGAATAGAGAAGAAGAAAGGGACCTTGGTGTCATCATCAATGACAAGTTGAAGTTCCACAGACATGTTCAGCATGTTGTTTCCCATGCAAATTCCAGCCTTGGCCTATTAAAACAGACCATCAGTATCATAAAATTATATACAGCTCTTGTCAGACCCAATCTCAATTTTGGCATGTGCCTTGCAGGTCCTTCTTATTGGCAAGATGTAAGGCTCATCAAAAATGTTCAGAGGCAAGCAACAAAGTGCATGAAAAGCCTAAAATCAACTTCATATGAGGACCACCTCAAGCAATTTAAGCTACCTACCCTTGTCTACAGATGCATGCATAGCAATATGAGGCTGACTTACAAACTTTGAGAAGAAAACTCTACCATCTTTAGCAGCAGTCATAGCACCAGCCATCATTACACAAGAAGACACTCCAAGAAGCTGCCAAAGTTAAGCTCCCAATTGAGAACCTGTCAAATGTACTTCTCAAAAAGAGTCATAAACCATTGGAATTAATTGAAGGACTTAACTGTCAGCACTCCCTCCATCCAGTCTTTCAAATGCCACCTTGACAAGGAGTGGGAGAAGAGGCAGTGGAGGTTCAATTGGGAGTTGTCAAATCAAGAGCACTACAGGTCTGGAGGACCTTAAAGCTCTCAAATGGATTAAGGTGATGCCTTTTTTTATGCTCTTTCCAAATATAATAATCATTTTTGTCAGAAATGAATTTTACCCCCACCCCTATATATACCAGTTCAGGGTATATATTTGCACATAAGGGGGAGGTGGGGGCAAATTTTATTTCTGATGTAAATGGGAGGTAAGTCTAAACTTTACCCCCACCTCCCTAATGTGCAAATATATACCCTGAAATGGTATACAGGGGTGGGGGTAAAATTCATTTCCAACAAAAATTATTATTATATTTGGAAAGAGCATAAAAATATTATTGACTTACAAATAAAGTATATTCACTTTATTTGTAACTCAATAATATGATTTGGTAGAACTTTACCAAATTTTAACCCATATCAATGTTTTTTATCAAAATTTAGGAAATGTATTTGCATATCTTTAAAACCTTATAAATTTGGATTGAGCAAAGTTGCAAAGGCCTGTGAGGCTAAAAACTATTTTGCTGTAGGCTATTTCATTTAAGCAGAAGATCTGTTTTGCAAGGTTTCACTTTTATAACACACAAATGTTTAAAGTTCAACAAAGGTCAGGACCCTGTAGACAGAGGAGTGGAGGTAGCTACTTCTAAATGCATTCCCAGGACATAGGCTACAGTAAAGTTCTATGAAATCATATTATTGAGATAGGAATAAAGTGAATACACCATTTGATGCCTTTTTTTATACTTATTATGAATATAATAATCATGTCTATTGTAAATGAATTTCAGCCCCCCCCCCTATATATGCCAATTCAGGGTTAGGTTAGGTATCTATAGGGGGGGGGGGCTGAAATTCATTTCCAATAGAAATGATTAGCCTATTATATTCATAATCAGCATAAAAAAAAGGCATTGAATGGTGTATTCACTTTATTCCTAACTCAATAATATGATTTTGTAGAACTTTACCTAGGCTACTTTAGCCTGTAACCCATCCCTGAAAGTTTCATTTTTCTAACCTAACCCTTTTCCAAGGTAGCCTAGCTAAAGTATAATTTTACCTCACTACCTCATTTTCCCTCACTTTTGTAACACACAGATTTTTAAGGGTCATCAAAGGTCAAGACCCTCTAGAGGGAGAAGGAGTGGAGGTAGGTAGGCCTACTTCATAATACCTTCCCAGGACATACTTTAGCCTGTAGACCCATCCCTGAAAGTTTCATTTTCCTAACCTAACCCCTTTCCAAGAAAGCCAAAAGTAGGTAAAGTAGAATTTAACCGAATATTTCTTTTTTTTGTCACAGTCAGGGAAGGCTAGTCTATTCTAATACTGCCTACTTTGTGTTTTATTTTCAAAAATGCACCAGCGTTGCCAGAAGAAAATGCTCCATTCTGTTTTAGAAAGTCAGTCTCACATCTTTTTTTTTATTCATTAAAATAAGCTGCGCTCGTTTTCGCCGTTCATTAAATGCTATTCATTAAAGGGCTAGGAACACGCAGCTGATTTCGGGAACCGATTTCAGCAAGCATGTATTCCACGTCGAGTGCTTCTAATTAATGATGCTAAGAGGGTGGGGCTTAGTGACGGTTTTTGGGGATTAATCATCATTAATCACGTTCTAGACAAGGAATGTACTAGGGCTTTAGAGCTTTAGGAATGTAATTAATCGTATTTATTGATTATCGTAAATTAATCGTAATTAATGATGGTTAATCACTGAAAACGTAACTAAGCCCCGCCTCTTAGTTTCATTAATTATAATTACTCGACGTGGAATATACCCTTGCTGAAATCGGTTCCCGAAATCAGTCACGTGTGCCTAGCCCTTAAATGCTTCTTTTGGCTTATTCTGTCGTTTTTTGCTTATCAAACTAGTAATGTTTTAACATTTAATAGCAAATAGAACATGGAATAGAGCGCTTTGATGATAATATCATCTTATTCCTCGGACCACTGATTAGAGTAGAATGAAGAACGATACTTGCAAAATATAGCTAGATCAGAAAGATAATGGATTTTTGAGTTAGGTTCATTTGGGCTCAGTAAGGGTACACGTACGCCTACTGAGTTCAAATGAACCTAACTCAAAAATGGTTAACATAACGCAACCTGAGTGAAAAAAAAACTTAAAATCATCGTATTTTAATGAGTGCCAAGTAAAGAAAAAAAAATCTTGTCTGTGTTACCTCTGTTGATGTTTCAAAGTCCATTTTGGAAGTTTTTTGTTTAAAACGTATGACTTAGAATATCTTTGTAGTGTTGCGTCATGGTTTATCTTGTCTGTGTTACCTCCGTTGATGTTTCAAAGTGTATTTTGGAAGTTTTTCGTTTGAAACATATGACTTAGAATATTTTTTGTAGTGCTGTGTCATGGTCTCTGTTACCTCTGTTGATGTTTCAAAGTGCATTTAGAAGTTTTTCCGTTTAAAACGCATAATTTAGAATTTTTTGTAGTGTTGTGCCATGGTTTATCTTGTCTTTGTCACCTCTGTTGATGTTTCAAAATACATTTTGGAAGTTTTTTCATTTGAAATGTATGACAGGATATTTTTATAGTTTTGTATCGTGGTTTATTATGTCTGTTTTACCTCTGTTGACGTTTGTTGATGTTTCAAAGTGTATTTTGGAAAAAAAAGGTTGAAAAAATTTCAGTTTAAATTCATTAAAAAAATCACTACGAACACCATTTTTCTAATAGAATAATTACGTCTGACATATTTATATCTTCCTCATTTTGTATTTTAAAATATTATAAGTAATTTTTTTCGTTTTAAGTATATTCAATGCTATTTTAAGATATGGAAAAAAGTTGAAATAATTTCAATAAAAAAATGGTGTATTATTGGATCTTATTGGATTTTATTGAATACCACGGTGAATCTAAGACTCAGTTTTCCAGTAATTTAAGATATATCTGAATAATCTCGATATTTTGTTGTTCGACCCTTGTAATTTTTAAATGATAATACCTCAAATTTCTTTTTATTAAAATCAGGGATGCCAAAAAGTTAATTATTTTTGTTTTTAATTTAAAGCAGAGATGGTATCCTATCAAAGTGGTATCCAGAGGGAGGGGGTAGGGAATGTCATATTTAAATGATAATACCTCGAATTTTTCTTTATTGTAAGCAGGAATGCCAAAGAGTTATTTTTTTAATTTAAAGGAGAGACGGGATCCTATCAAGACAGTATCCAAAAGTGGGACGGATAGGGGGTTTCATTTTTAAATGAAAACACCCGATTTTTTTATTGAAGGCAAAGGATGCCAAAAAAGTTATTTGTTTTCTTAATTTAAAGCAAACAGGGTATCATATCAAGGTGGTATCCAAAGGGGCTTTTTTATGCAATCGTAAGTTCTTCTATTGTAAGGTATTTACAAGCTATTTACAAGTGAGAATTATAATTTTCATCAAAGTATTTTTTTCATTGTAATTGAAGTGTTTCACCATCATATATTATTGAATTTGATAAATTTACTCCTTTTAGATAGAGTTTATAATTTAACTGATATTAGGTATTTATGAGTTTCTAATTTGGAATGAATCCCCAAACGAAAAAACAAATATTATCCAAAAGAGCAGCCAAAAGCAATCCAAAAAAGCAGCAGTTTAGCATTAACCTACATGATATGTATTCTATAAAGAGACCAAAAAAACTTAAAAATGTATTTTTATTTTTAATTGTTATTAAAAAATAGTTTTTAATACAAGGAAGGCTTTTTAGGAATGCAAAAGAGCAAAAAAACAATCATAGGCAGCGCAATAGCGCTGCCTAAGTTAAAAAACGGTATTGGCACAAAGTATTCTTTTTTTTCTTGGTTTAGACCAGGGCACTTCGTAGCGAAGGAGTTGTCGTAGAAACTTCAAAAAGGACTCATTCGATTGGAAATTGGAAGGGCTAGTGCCTTTTTTAATAGTCGAAAGTGATTGGAGGGAAACTAACACCCCTTCCACGCCCACCATTTCCCCAAGCACATCCAATCAAAATTTTTAGATAGCCATTCTGTTCGACGTAGCTGCTGAAAGATTTATAAATTACATCCTTGAGGAGGGCCCTCCCCCCAAAGTCTTCAGGGCAAGGGGTGTAAGTTATGCCCTCGGGGCATATAAGGTTTTTATTGAAATCTTTGTTATAGAAACTTGAAAAAAGGCTCATTTCCTTAGAAATTCAAGGGTCTATTGCCCTTTTTAATAGTCGAAAGTGATTTGAGGGCAACTAACCCCCTCTCACGCCCACACATGTAATTTTCCCCAAACACATGCAATCAAAATTTTGAAATATAAATTTTGTTCAACGTAGTTGAAAGTTCTGCAAATTAGGTCTTTGAGGATGAACCCCCCCCCCATAGCCCTAAGGGCAAAGGTTTTAAGTTATTCCTTGGGGGCATAGAAGGTTTTGATAAAAAGTTTTGTCCTGCAAATTTCAAAAAAGGCTCATTCGATTGGAAATTCAAAGGGCTAGTGCCCTTTTTAATAGTTGAAAGTGATTTGAGGGAAACTAACCACCCTCTCACGACCAACAATTCACCAAACACATCCAATGAAAATTTTTAAATAGCCAATTTGTTCAACGTAGTTGAAAGCTTTGGAAATTAGGTTTTTGAGGATGATAAGCCCCTCAGAGCCCTCAGGGCAAGGGTTGTAAGTTATGCCCTGGGGGCATGTAAGGGTTTCATAAAAAGTGCTGTCGTAGAAACTTCAAAAAGAGCTTATTTGATTGGAAATTGAAAGGGCTTGTGCCCTTTCTAATAGTCGCAAGTGATTGGAGGGCAACTAGCCCCCGTCTCACGCCCACCATTTCCCCAAGCACATACAATCAGAATTTTGAGATGGCCATTTTGTTCAACGTATTTGAAAGTTCTGGAAATTATGTCTTTTAGGATGACAAACCCCACGCCCCCTCAAGGCAAGGGTTGTAAGTTATGCCCTGGGTGCATTTAAGGTTTTTATGGAAAGTGTTGTCATAGAAACTTCAAAAAAGGCTCATTCAAATGGAAATTGAGAGGGCTAGTGCCCTTTTTAATAGTCGAAAGTGATTGGAGAGCAACTAACCCCCCTTTCACGTCCACAATTTCCCCAAACAGTTTCAATCAAAATTTTGAGGCAGCCATTTTGTTGAACGTAGTTAAAAGCTATGGAAATTAGGTCTTTGAGGATGACAACCGTGGGCGCCCATATGGGGGGGGGGGGGCCGGGAGGGGCTCGTGGCCCTCCCCCCCTGGCTGAATGATACTGCCTTATTTTTATATTTTTTTTCTGTGATTTCTATTATATAGCATTAAAAGTAGCAATTAGACGAAGTTTGCCCCCCCCTGGAATTCAGCTTATGGGCGCCCATGATGACAACCCCCCCCCCTCACAACCCTCAAGGCTAAGGTTGTAAGTTATGCCCTGGGTGTATATAATGTTTCCCTAGAAAGCATTGTCGAAAAAACTTCAAAAAGGGTTCATTCGATTGGAAAGTGAAAGTCCTAGTGCCCTTTTTAATAGTCTAAAGTAATAGGAGTGAGAATACTCCCCCCCCCCACGCCCCTCATTTCCCCTAACATTTCCGATCAACATTTTGATATTACTATTTTGTTCAATGTATTTGAGAGGTCTGGAAGTTATGTCTTTGAGTTTGTCAAACCTCCCCCAATAGCCCTCAGGACAAGGCTCGTAAAATATGCCCTTGGGTATATAAGGTTTCTATAGAAAGTTTTGTCGTAGAAGCTTCAAAAAGGGCTCATTTGATTGGAAATTGAGAAGACTAAGGCCTTTTTTATTAGTAGGAAGTGATCGGAGGGCAAATGCCCCCCCTACACCCATCATTTCCCCAAATACTTCTAATCAAAATCTTGAGATAGTCAGTTTCTTCAGCGTATCAGAATGCTGTGGAAATTATGTCTCTGAGGATAAGAAAACCTCCAGCCCTAAGGGTAGGGGTTGTAAGGAATGCCCTGGGGGCTTACAAGGTTTTTATAGAAAGCGTGGCCCTATAAATTTCTGAGGGGGCTTATTGGACTTGTAATCAGACCCTCTAGTACTCTTTTTAAGATTCAAAGTTATCGGAGAGCAGCTCCCCCCCCCCCCAGCACACACACACATGTCGTAATGTCCCGAAATGTATCTAGTAGAAATTTTGAGATATCCATTTTGTTCAAAATAATTAAAAAAAACTTTCCGAAAAATAAGTTTTTCAAAGAAAAGTAAAGGCCATTTTAAACTTAAGCTCAGAAAAACAAATACTTGTTAAAATTCAAACTCAAAGTGACCAGAAATTACTATTAAAGAATAAATGAAACCCAAAACGAACAGAAATTAAATAAACAATCATAGCAAAAAACATACAACAAGTAATAATATAAATGAATAAACAGATCTTAAAGCAAGTAATGCTTAAATTGAATATGAAAACCAAGCTTAAAACGAAAACAAATATTTTGCTATTAAAGCATAAATGAAACTTAAAACGAAGAGAAATTAAATAAACAATCAATGCGAACAAACATAAAATATATATTAATGTAAATGAATAAATAAATCTTAAGACGAGTGAAACTTAAATTGAATATGCAAATCAAGTTTGAATCGAATAAAAGTAACCACAAACAAGAGTTTGGGTATCGCCTCACTGCAGAAGCCTAAAACCTACTGCCCCATTGACGCTTTACTGAAAACAATTCTTTCATTAATTAAGATTTTAGGGAATAAATATCAGCATATGTATATTAAATTGACAATGCCCATTTTTTTTCAGTAAACTCATTTGAATTTTTTTTCAGTAAAGTACAAATTATATTCTGGCATTTAGAAAGCATAGGGGTTTTAACCCTACTCATATTAATTTATGCTCGTTATGAGTATGACTCTAATATTTATTTGAATTTTTGTTCATTTAGGGTTTCATTTATTTATTGATACTGATTTGGGGTAGTTGTATGCTTGGTAGATTATATGATAGTCTGGACGCCAGGTGTTGAAAGTGTGAATCATACCACGAAGGAATGGGACTGCTACGAGAATCACCCTCCACCCCCTAAATTGACCATGCAGATTCAAAAATACCAATGGCACTTGCTTACAAGTAATGAAATATTCCGAAACTTGACATTTTATTATATTTTGGTGTTTCATGCAAGAAAATGTATGTTCCAAAAAGTTTAAAGTGCAGTTTTCCGCTCAAATAGAAATGTCTAGAAGCCATAGAATGTTTTCAAAACAAACGAACACGATTAGTTAGAGAAAATGGCAGAGTTAAAAAAAATGGCAAAACTATATGAGTCTTGAACAGTCTTGGAAAGTATAAACAAAATCAAATTGAATATTAGATATATAATTATATTAATTGTTGAAAGATCCATCAGTTAAATATTTTTTTTTCACTGTAATTTTATTTTCATTTTCAATGCTGTAAGAACTGGAAAATAATAAATTTGTAATGTACGAGTAATTCGTTTTCAGTGAAGCACCAATGACGCAGAAGGCTTTAGGTTTTTACAGTTAAAGAAGGGGGCAGTATCCATATTTTGTTTTTAGTGAAACTATATTTGTCTTGACTAATCCTGAAAAGAACTAATACATTAAACTGAATATTTGATGCATAATGATATTAATTGCTAAAAGCTCATCAGTTCAAAATTTTACTGTAATTTTAATATTTATTTTCAATACTAAGTACAAAAGAAAACATTTGGAGTAGGTTTTAGGCTTCTGCAGTGAGGCGATACCCAAATTCTTGTTTGTGGTTATTTTTATTCGATTCAAACTTGATTTGCATATTCAATTTAAGTTTCACTCGTTTTAAGATTTATTTATTCATTTACATCAGTATATATTGTATGTTTGTTGGCATTGATCGTTATTTAATTTATGTTCCTTTGTAAGTTTCATTTATACTTTAATAGCAAAATATTTGTTTTCGTTTTAAGCTTGATTTTCTTATTCATTCTAAGTATTACTCGCTTTAGGATCTATTTATTCATTTATATTATTACTTGTTGTATGTTTTTTGCTATGATTGTTTATTTAATTTCTGTTCGTTTTGGGTTTCATTTATTCTTTAATAGTAATTTCTGGTCGTTTCGAGTTTGAATTTTAACAAGTATTTGTAACTCATGAGCTTAAGTTTAAAATGGCCTTTACTTTTCTTTGAAAAACTTATTTTTCGGAAAGTTTTTTTTTTTAATTAATTTTTGTTCGTTTTTTGATTGCAAAAATTTCAAGTTTTTATGGCATTGGGGGGGGGGGGGTGCTTACTGTCGGATTATTCTTGACGTTAAAAAAACGGATCTAGAACTTTAAGTTTAAATCGAATGAGGCTTTTTTAAAAGTCTGTACGATTACCTCTTTCATAAAAACCTTATATGTGAACAATAGAGAGCTTGCATAACTTGCGGACAGCGATTGACAACAATGAATGGATTGACAAAATAGCACCAATAAGGGGGTTTAGACCATTTCACTTGCTGACAAAAAGGGATCACGACTGTTTGGAATTGACCTTAATAGGATTTTGTGTGCCAAAGCAATTTTACATCTATCTCAGAGTATGTATTTTAACCTTATAATTGGATAATTATAATAGATTTCCTATGTGTTCTTCCCATACAAAACCCCTTCTCATAAGTTATAAGCCCCCTTTAATAAGTTATGCCCCAGGGCATAGCTTACAACGCCTACCCCCGGGCCCTGGTGGGCTTTGTCGACACCGGAGTTTTTTTGTTATCAGAACTTTTAACTATTTTAACACAATGTCTATCTCAAAATTTTTATCTGATGCATTTCGGGCGTGGAGGAGGAGGGGGGGGGGCTAGTCACCCTCCAATCTCTTCTGACTCTTAAAAAGTGAACAAGAAATTTCAATTTTCAGTCAAATGAGACCTCTCCAAAGTTAATACAAGCATCCCTTCCATAAGAAATAATGGGAAGAATTAGGAGAATCCTTAAATTAGAACTCTTGACCTGAGGGCTGTGGGAGAGTTGTCATCCTCAAAGACCTAATTTCCAGAATTTAAAACTACGTTTAATAAAATGGCTGTCTCAAAATTTTGATTGGATGTGTTTGGGGAAAAGGTGGGCGTGAGAGGGGGGTTAGTTGCCCTCAAATCACTTTCGACTATTGAAAAAGGCACTAGCCCTTTGAATTTCCAATTGAATGAGCCTGTTTTGAAGTTTCTACGTCAACGCCTTCTATAAAAACCTTATATGCCCCCAGGTCATATCTTAAAACCTTTGCCCTGAAGGTTGTGGGGGAGTGTTTTCCTCAAAAACATATTTTCTATCTGGAAATCAACTACGCTGAACAAAATTGCTGTCTCAAAAATTTTGATCGGATGTGTTTGGGGAAATGATGGGTGTCGGGGGGGGGGGCTAGTTGCACTCTAATTATTTTCCACTATTAAAAGGGCACTAGCCCTTTAATTTCCAATCGAATGAGCCTGTTTTGAAGTTTCTACGACAACGCCTTCTATAAAAACCTTATATGCCCCCAGGGCATAATTTTAAACCCTTGCCCTGAGGGTTGTGGGGGAGTGTCCTCATGAAAAATATATTTTCTATCTGGAAATCAACTACGCTGAACAAAATGGCTATCTCAAAATTTTGATTGGATGTGTTTCGGGAAATGATCGACGTGGGGGGGAGAGTGGGGCTAGTTACACTCCAATCACTTTTGACTATTAAATGAGCCTGTATCGAATGAGCCTGTTTTGAAGTTTCTACGACAACGCCTTCTATAAAAACCTTATATGCCCTCAGGGCATAACTTAAAACCCTTGCCCTGTGGGTTGTGGGGGAGTATCCTCCTCAAAAATATATTTTCTATCAGGAAATAAACTACGCTGAAATAATGGCTATCTCAAAATTTAGATTGGATGTGTTTGGGAGAATGATGGACGTTGGGGGGGCTAGTTGCCCTCCAATCATTTTTGACTATTAAAAAGGGCACTAGCCCTTTAATTTCCAATCGAATGAGCTTGTTTTAAAGTTTCTACGACAACGCCTTCTATAAAAACGTTATATGCCCCCAGGGCATAACTTAAAACCCTTGCCCTGAGGGATGTGGGGGAGCGTCCTCCTCAAAAATATATTTTCTATCTGGAAATCAACTACGCTGAGCAAAATGGCTATCTGAAAATTTTGATTGGATGTGTTTGGGGAAATGATGGGCGTGAGGGGGGGAGGGGGGCTAGTTAAACTCCAATCACTTTCAAATATTAAAAAGGGCACTAGCTCTTTAATTTCCAATCGAATGAGCTTTTTTTGAAGTTTCTACGACAACGCCTTCTATAAAAACCTTATATGCCCCCAGGGCATAACTTAAAACCCCTTGCCCTGAGGGTTGTTGGGGAGTATCCTCCTCAAAAATATATTTTCTATCTGGAAATCAACCTTTGAATTTCCAATCGAATGAGCCTTTTGAAGTTTCTACGACAACGCCTTCTATAAAAACCTTATATGCCCCCAGGGCATATCTTAAAACCCTTGCCCTGACGGTTGTGGGGGAGTGGCCTCCTCAAAAACATATTTTCTATCTGGAAATCAACTACGCTGAACAAAATAGCTATTTCAAAATTTTGATTGGATGTATTTGGGGAAATGAGGGGCGTGGGGGGGGGCTAGTTGCAATCCAATCACTCTCGAATATTAAAAAGGGCACTAGCCCTTTAATTTACAATCGAATGAACCTTTTTTGAAGTTTCTACGACAACGCCTTCTATAAAAACCTTATATGCCCCCAGGGCCTAACTTGAAACCCTTGCCCTGAGGGTTGTGGGGGAGTGTCCCCCACAAAAATATTTTTCTATCTGGAAATCAACTACGCTGACCAAAATGGCTATCTCAAAATTGTGATTGGATGTGTTTGGGGGAATAATGGGCGTGGGGGGGGGGCTAGTTGCCCTCCAATTACTTTCGACTATTTAAAAGGGCAATAGCTTTCTGAATTTCCAATCTAATGAGCCTTTTTTGAATTTTCTACGACAACGCCTTCTATAAAAACCATATATGCCCCCAGGGTATAACTTAAAACCCTTGCCCTGTGGGATGTGGAGGAGCCTCCTCCTCGAAAACATAATTTCTATCTGGAAATCAACTACGCTGAACAAAATGGCTATCTCAAAATTTTGATTCGATGTGTTTGGGGAAATGATGGGCGTGGGGGGGGTTGAGGGTCAGTTACACTCCAATCACTTTCGACTAATAAAAAGGGCACTATCCCTTTAATTTCCAATCGATTGAGCCTGTTTTAAAGTTTCTACGACAACGCCTTCTATAAAAACCTTCTATGCCCCCAGTGCATAACTTAAAACCCTTGCCCTGAGGGTTGTGGAAGAGTGTCCTCCTAAAAAATATATTTTCTATCTGTAAATCAACTATGCTGAACAAAATGGCTATCTCAAAATTTTGATTGGATGTGTTTGGGGGAATGATGGTTGTGGGGAGGGGGCTAGTTGCCCTCAAATCATTTTTGACTATTAAAAAGGGCACTAGAACTCTCGATTTCCAATCGAATGAGCCCCCTTTGAAGTTTCTACCATAACCCCTACCGTATGAAGTGCCTCCGGGAAAATAAATAAATAATAATAAAACATTAGAGCCGTATGGCCTTTACTATAGACAACGCTACAGCGTTGCCTCTGATAGTCTAAATATCATATACAGATCCCAGAGATTAGGGACAAGGGTTGTAAGCTATACCCAGGGGGTATTTAAGGTTTTTATGGAAGGGATGGTTGTTTAACTTTAGAAGAGGCTCAGCCTTTCTCCCTGAAAAAGACTATGTCAATATAAAACGAACAAAAATTAATTTAAAAACCTTTTCAACAAAATAAGTTGTTTTTTTTAAAGTAAAGAACACCATTAAATCAAAATGAAGAAATATAGAATCTAATCATCTACCAAGAATACAACTACCGCAAATCAGTATCAATAAATAAATGGAACCCAAGACAAACAGAAATTAAAATAAATAACAGAGTCAAACTCAAAACGAGCAGAAATTAATATGAGTAGGGTTGTAAGCCTCAAGCTTTCAAAAAGCCAGAATATAATTTATACGTTACTGAAAAAATTAATTTAAATGTTTTCACTTTTATAACTTTAAGAGATAAAAAATCAATTAATATTTTAAGGAAGAACTGACAATGCACATTTTTTTCAGTAAAGTACAAATTATATTCTGGCTGTTAGAAAGCTTGGGGTTTAGAACCCTACTCATAATAATTTTTTCTCGGTTTAAGTTTGACTCTGTTATTTATTTTAATTTCTGTTTGTTTTGGTTTCATTTATTTATTGTTACTGATTTGTGGTAGTTTTATTCTTGGTAGATTATTTGGTTCTATTTTTGTTCATTTTGGTTTAATGGAGTTCTTTACTTTTTTAAAACTTATTTTGTTTAAAAAGTTTTTTTTAATCAATGAATATCAAAGTCGTCCATTCCAACTTTTTTAAAGGTAAAAAAAAGATATAGGCAAAGAACATTATGAAAAAATTAAGCTTTTAGGTTCAAACTAAGGCTATTTAAGCTTTTAAAATTAAGCTTTTAGGTTCAAAAATTTGGCCTATTTCTGAGACCCAGCTAGAAAGTTTCGAGCTTCTTAGAAGATACCGCTTTAAAAATTGCGAACGGTTTATTAAATTCAGAAATTCAAAATTTTAATATAAGAGTCACAGCGTTTATTTGATGAAAAAAAAACAATTTCAAATCAAAAGTTACGTCGTAAAAGCTAACCAAATGTTGATGAAGCACTTCGCGTTGCCCAAGCCACCTAAATCTACTTTTCCACACTGTTTCAATTGCTACTTAGTCCCAATATTTTGTTATTATCTGCTGTTACATAAGGTGCTAGTTAAATCTATTTCGAATTTCTTCGACTAGAATCGCATGTTCTAAAATTAATACAGTTTAAATATTTGTATAGAATATAACCACAAAGATTAAAATTGATACACTTTAACCACATCCGGGTTAGGCTTTTTCCAAACTGAAATTTCCTCCTTCATTCCTCAAAATTAAACGAGGATGGAAATATCTTGCCTTAAGTGCAAAAGATCTGATACTCTAAAACATCAGGAACAGATAAGCCGTGACATTGATCGTCAGTTGTCAATAGAAAGAAAAAAGTTGGATAAGGAAATTAAGCTGTTATTGTTAGGTAAAGTAGCCTACTGGTAGTAGCCGTAACTAAAAAATATTTGGTTTTAGCCTCTCCTCCTTCGTAACACTTTAGTTGTATAATAGATTTTCAGATCAATAAAGAAATTATTGGTTATTGTTTTGTTTTTTTTATTAAAATCAACTTGGTGGACTGTGTTGAAGAAGTTGAGAGCTATGGCTAATTGGAAAATAACAGCCAAAACAGATAGTCGGAGTGAGAAGCAAAGCTGGCATAAGCCTTTTTCAAAATTATATAAAAATAATGTCATTTGACTTATTGATAGATATTCTATCATCCATCCAACAGAACTGAGGTTGATAGGCATGGAGTAAAGGTAATTCAAGTAGTGTATCATGAGCACCGGCAGGGGGGGGCCATGCCCCCCTGAAAATTTGGGACTACAAAGTAATTATAAGGAAACCAAAAGGAAGAGAGCCGAATAGGGAAAGACCATGGAAAAAATGTGTGTTGCCCCATTGTTGGCTGCCTGCCAATAGATTTTGACCCTCAATAAGGAAAATATAAGTTTAATTTGTGACTGGTGACCCCTAACATGTTTTCTACAGACGTTTTTTCTATATGATTTGGTTGGAGCAAAAAAAAAATATCAAATTCAACTGTTGATAACATTCAATCAAAGAATCAGCTTTTTTTTGGTGAACCTAAATATGTATTTGTTTATTAGTAACTAGTGCAGTTGTTAGAACACAAGAAAATTCATTTAATTATATGAAACACATTCAATGGGCTAGTGCCCTTTTTAATAGTCGAAAGGGATTGGAGGGCGACTAGCCCCCCCCCCCACGCCCATCATTCCCCCAGACACATCCAATCAAAATTTTGAGATAGCCATTTTGTTCTGCGTAATTGATTTTCACATAGAAAATATGTTTTTGAGGAGGACTCTCCCCCACAACCCTTAGGGCAAGGGTTTCAAGTTATGCCCTGGGGGCATATAAGGTTTTTGTAGAAGGCATTGTCGTAGAAACTTCAAAAAAGACTCATTCGATTGGAAATTCAAAGGGCTAGTGTCCTTTTTAATAGATAAAGTGATTGGACGGCAGCTACCCCCCCCCCCCACGCCCATCATTCCCCCAAAAATATCTAATCAAAATTTTGAGATAGCCATTTTGTTCAACGTAGTTGATTTTCCAATAGAAAATATGTTTTTGAGGAGGACACTCACCCACAACCCCCAAGGCAAGGGTTTTAAGTTATACCCTGGGGGCATATAAGGTTTTTATAGAAGGCGTTGTCGTAGAAGCTTCAAAACAGGCGCCTTCGATTGGAAATTAAAGGGCTAGTGCCCTTTTTAATAGTCGAAAGTGATCGGAGGGCAACTAGCCCCCCCCCACGCCCATCATTCCCCCAAACACATCCAATCAAAATTTTGAGATGTTTATTTTGTTCA
Source organism: Artemia sp. Qi Xiang Cuo (assembly GCF_049724085.1). Taxonomy (NCBI): domain Eukaryota; kingdom Metazoa; phylum Arthropoda; class Branchiopoda; order Anostraca; family Artemiidae; genus Artemia; species Artemia sp. Qi Xiang Cuo. The sequence continues at coordinate 69,888,893 of NC_142802.1, read as the reverse complement.
GCGTAGTTGATTTTCAGATAAAAATGTTTTTGAGGAGGACAATCTCCAACAACCCTCAGGGCAAGGGTTTTAAGCTATGCCCTGGGGGCATATAAGGTTTTTGTAGAAGGTGTTGTCGTAGAAACTTCAAAAAAGGCTCATTCGATAGGAAATTCAATGGGCTAGTGCCCTTTTTAACAGTCGAAAGGGATTGGAGGGCAACTAGCCCCCCCCCACACGCCAATCATTCCCCCAAACACATCCAATCAAAATTTTCAGATAGCCATTTTGTTCATCGTAATTGATTTTCACATAGAAAATATGTTTTTGAGGAGGACACTCCCCCACAATCCTTAGGGCAAGGTTTTTAAGTTATGCCCTGGGGGCTTATAAGGTTTTGTAGAAGGCATTGTCGTAGAAACTTCAAAAAAGGCTCATTCAATTGGAAATTCAAAGGGCTAGTGCCCTTTTTAATAGTTTAAAGTGATTGGAGGACAACTGCCTCTCCCCCCCCCCCACGCCCATCATTCTCCCAAACACATCCAATCAAAATTTTGAGATAGCCATTTTTGTTCAACGTAGTTGATTTTCCAATAGAAAATATGTTTTTGAGGAGGACACTCCCCCACAACCCCCAAGGCAAGGGTTTTAAGTTATACCCTGGGGGCAAATAAGGTTTTTATAGAAGGCGTTGTCGTAGAAACTTCAAAAAAGGCTCATTCGATTGGAAATTCAAAGGGATAGTGCCCTTTTTGATAGTCGAAAGTGATTTGAGGGCAACTAACCCCCAACTAACCCCCACCTTTTCCCCAAACACATTCAATCAAAATTTTGAGACAGCCATTTTATTAAACGTAGTTTTAAGGTCTGGAAATTAGGTCTTTGAGGATAACAAATCCCCCACAGCCCTCAGGGCAAGGGTTTCAAGTTATGCCCTGGGGGCATATAAGGTTTTTGTAGAAGGCATTGTCGTAGAAACTTCAAAAAAGACTCATTCGATTGGAAATTCAAAGGGCTAGTGTCCTTTTTAATAGATAAAGTGATTGGACGGCAGCTACCCCCCCACGCCCATCAATCCCCCAAAAACATCTAATCAAAATTTTGAGATAGCCATTTTTGTTCAACGTAGTTGATTTTCCAATAGAAAATATGTTTTTGAGGAGGATATTCCCCCACAACCCCCAAGGCAAGGGTTTTAAGTTATACCCTGGGGGCAAATCAGGTTTTTATAGAAGGCGTTGTCGTAGAAACTTCAAAAAAGGCGCCTTCGATTTGAAATTAAAGGGCTAGTGCCCTTTTTAATAGTCGAAAGTGATTGGAGGGCAACTAGCCCCCCCCCCACGCCCATCATTCCCCCAAACACATCCAATCAAAATTTTGAGATATTTATTTTGTTCAGCGTATTTGATTTTCAGATAAAACATGTTTTTGAGGAGGACAATCTCCTACAACCCTCAAGGCAAGGGTTTTGAGTTATGCCCTGGGGGCATATAAGTTTTTTATAGAAGGCGTTGTCGTAGAAACTTCAAAAAAGGCTCATTCGATTGGAAATTCAAAGGGATAGTGACGTTTTTAATAGTCAAAAGAGATTGGAGGGCAACTAGCCCCCCCCCAACGCCCATCATTTCCCCAAACACTTCCAATCAAAATTTTTAGATAGTCATTTTGTTCAGCGTAGTTGATTTCCAGATAGAAAATGTTTTTGAGGAGGACAATCTCCCACAACCCTCAGGGCAAGGGTTTTAAGTTATGCCCTCGGGGCATATAAGGTTTTTGTAGAAGGCGTTGTCGTATAAACTTCAAAAAAGGCTCATTCGATTGGAAATTCAATGGGCTAGTGCCCTTTTTAATAGTCGAAAGGGATTGGGGGACGACTAGCCCCCCCCCCCACGCCCATCATTCCCCCAGACACATCCAATCAAAATTTTGAGATAGCCATTTTGTTCTGCGTAATTGATTTTCACATAGAAAATATGTTTTTGAGGAGGACTCTCCCCCACAACCCTTAGGGCAAGGTTTTCAAGTTATGCCCTGGGGGCATATAAGGTTTTTGTAGAAGGCATTGTCGTCGAAACTTCAAAAAAGACTCAATCGATTGGAAATTCAAAGGGCTAGTGTCCTTTTTAATAGATAAAGTGATTGGACGGCAGCTACCCCCCCACGCCCATCATTCCCCCAAAAACATCTAATCAAAATTTTGAGATAGCCATTTTGTTCAACGTAGTTGATTTTCCAATAGAAAATATGTTTTTGAGGAGGACACTCACCCACAACCCCCAAGGCAAGGGTTTTAAGATATACCCTGGGGGCATATAAGGTTTTATAGAAGGCGTTGTCGTAGAAACTTCAAAACAGGCGCCTTAGATTTGAAATTAAAGGGCTAGTGCCCTTTTTAATAGTCGAAAGTGATTGGAGGGCAACTAGCCCCCCCCCCCACGCCCATCATTCCCCCCAACACATCCAATGAAAATTTTGAGATATCTATTTTGTTCAGCGTAGTTGATTTCCAGATAGAAAATATGTTTTTGAGGAGAACAATCCCCCACAACCCTCAGGGCAAGGGTTTTAAGTTATGCCCTGGGGGCATATAAGATTTTTGTAGAAGGTGTTGTCGTAGAAACTTCAAAAAAGGCTCATTCGATAGGAAATTCAATGGGCTAGTGCCCTTTTTAATAGTCGAAACGGATTGGAGGGCGACTAGCCCCCTCCCCACGCCAATCACTCCCCCAAACACATCCAATCCAAATTTTGAGATAGCCATTTTGTTCAGTGTAATTGATTTTCACATAGAAAATATGTTTTTGAGGAGGACACTCCCCCACAATCCTTAGGGCAAGGGTTTTAAGTTATGCTCTGGGGGCTTATAAGGTTTTGTAGAAGGCATTGTCGTAGAAACTTCAAAAAAGGCTCATTCAATTGGAAATTCAAAGGGCTAGTGCCCTTTTTAATAGTTTAATTTGATTGGAGGACAACTGCCTCTCCCCCCCCCACGCCTATCATTCCTCCAAACACATCCAATCAAAAGTTTGAGAGAGCCATTTTTGTTCAACGTAGTTGATTTTCCAATAGAAAATATATTTTTGAGGAGGACACTCCCCCACAACCCCCAAGGCAAGTGTTTTAAGTTATACCCTGGGGGCATATAAGGTTTTTATAGAAGGCGTTGTCGTAGAAACTTCAAAAAAGGCTCATTCGATTGGAAATTCAAAGGGATAGTGCCCTTTTTGATAGTCGAAAGTGATTTGAGGGCAACTAACCCCCAACTAACCCCCACCTTTTCCCCAAACACATCCAATCAAAATTTTGAGACAGCCATTTTATTAAACGTAGTTTTAAGGTCTGGAAATTAGGTCTTTGAGGATAACAAATCCCCCACAGCCCTCAGGGCAAATAATGTAATTAAAGTATTCTCCGAATCCTTCATATTATTTTTTATGGAAGGGATACTCGTATAAACTTTAAATAGGGCTTATTTGATTGGAAATTGAAAGTTCTTGTTCACTTTTTAAGAGTCAAAAGATATTGCAGGGCAACTAGCCCCCCTCCTGCACGCCCTAAATGCATAAGATAAAAATTTTGTTAAAAATAGTTGAAAGGTTAAGTAACAAAACACTGGCGTCGACAAAACCCCCCAGGGCCCAGGGGACAGGAAGGGATTCTCGTATAAACTTCAGAGAGGGCTTATTTGATTGGAAATTGGAATTTCTAGTACAGCTCTTACGAGTCAAAATCGATCGAAGGGCAAACACCACCCTACGTCCTTTTTCCCCACCCCTCCCTTTGAACTAGTTCTGTTTATACCTGAAGGCCCAATGAGAGTTAGAATGTTTTGGTATTAACACACACCTATTAGGCATCTGCTCTCCTCCCGAACAAGGAAAGAAACAGAGAGTGTAAGGCAGTGGCGGACCCAGGGGAGGGGTGAGGGGGGCGCCCCCCTAACGTAGTCTAAAGTAATGCAATTTACTTAATTAACGCAAGATTGCGTTAATTAAAATTGCTCCTAACGCAAGTTTATCGGATCTACCTATTTCGCCCCCCCCCCCGCTAAAAAATCCTGGATCTGCCCTTGGTGTAAGGGCACTATAAATTTTAATTTGTAATTCAATGAACCCCGTTCCAAAGTTTATGCGACCACCTCTTCCACATAAAGTGCCCCTGGAAAAAGAAATAAGTATTAATTCATTGAACCCTTATGGCTCTTTACTTAGGTAACGCTATAGCATTGCTTCTGACCTAAAAAGTTGAGTAGAAATTTCAGCTTCCATTTTACGAATATCCAAAATTATCTGAGGGGAATATGTTTGGGGAGCATATTCCACGGCTGGGAAATTTCTGCTGGATGGAATTTAACACGGGGGAATTATCAGCAGGAAAAGAAAATGTTCTTTGAGGGGGGAGGAAAATGTTCTTTGAGGGGGCGATAAAAGTATAGCTCAAAATAGCATATATAGAATAATATATGCACATAACACGAGACAATTAATCAAAATTGCATATTATGAGTTGAGGCTCACCCAAATGATGGGCCAGGGGGCTCACCGTTCCACAATCTATGAAATCAATCCTGCAATAGCTGAACATATAAAGTATTTTTGAGTATTTTAACATCTTCCACAACTCAAACGGTCCAACATTTTACAGCCCAATGAGTCTGTCTAAACTCCTAAATCGGGAACGGTTGAGATAGGCGAAGTTCCGCTCCGTATTGGATGAGTCTCCATCCTCCCCCGCCCCCTCTCCTTCTGTCTACGCTAAAGTTTTGTTCCTTCTGCCAACTACGCCACCCCCACCCCAAAGACTTTAATAAGGTATAGTTTTGTATGGGAAGAACACATAGTAAATCTATTATAATTATCCAATTATAAGGTTAAAATACATACTTTGTGATGCAAAATTGCTTTGGCTCACAAAACTCTATTAAGGTCAATTCCAAACAGCCGTGATCCCTTTGTGTCAGCAAGTGAAATGGTCAAAACACCCTTATTAGAAATGTTTTTTTTTTCAATCCATTCATTTTTGTCAATCGCTGTTCACATGTTACGCAAGCTGTCTATTGTTCATATATAAGGTTTTTATCAAAGAGGTAATCGTATAGACTTTGAAAAAAAGCCTCATTCGATTTAAATTCAAAGTTATAGATCCATTTTTTTAAGTCAAGAATAATCGGACAGTAAGCACCCCCCCCCCCATGCAGTAAAAACTTGAAACTGTTTTCAATCAAAAACGAACAAAAATTAATTAAAATAAGTTTCCAAAAAATAAGTTTTTCAAAGGACAGTAGAGGCCATTTTAAACTTGAGCTCTGGAGAAATGAATACCTGTTAAAATTCAAACTCAAAACGACCAGAAATTACTATTAAAGAATAAATAAAACACAAAACGAACAGAAATTAAATAAACAATCACAGCAAAAAACATACAAAAAGTAATAATATAAATGAATAAATAGATCTTAAAGCGAGTAATACTTATATTTAATATGAAAATCAAGCTGAAAACGAAAAAAAAAATAGTTTGCTATTAAAGTATAAATGAAACTTAAAACGAACAGAAATTAAATAAACAATCAATGCGAACAAACATACAATATATATTAATGTAAATGAATAAATAAATCTTAAAACGAGTGAAACTTAAATTTAATATGCAAATCAAGTTTGAATCGAATAAAAATAACTACAAACAAGAGTCTGGGTATCGCCTCACTGCAGAAGCCTAAAACCTACTGCGTCATTGGCACTTTACTGAAAACGAATTATATTACAATTGTTTTCTTTTGTACTTAATATTGAAAATAAATATTAAAATTACAGTAAAATTTTGAACTGATGAGCTTTCAGCAATTAATATCAGTACACATCAAATATTCAGTTTAATTTATTAGTTATTTCCAAGATTGGTCAAGACAAATATAGTTTCACAACAAATAAAATTTGGATACTGCCCCCATCTTTATCTGTAAAAACCTAGGGCCTTCTGCGTCATTGACGCTTCACTGAAATCGAGTTACTCTTATATTACAAATTTATTCTTTCCCAGTTTTTACAGCATTGAAAATCAAAATAAAATTTGCAGTGAAAAAAAAAAATCTTGAACTGATGGATCTTTCAACAATTAATACCATTATATATCTAATATTCAATTTGATTTTGTTTATACCTTCCAAGGCTGTTCAAGACTCATATAGTTTTAAGTAAGGTGCCAATGAAGAAGTAGGTTTTAGGCTTCTGCAGTGAGGCGATACCCAAACTCTTATTTGAAGTTATTTATATTCGATTCAAACTTGATTTGCATATTAAATTTAAGTTTCACTCGTTTTAAGATTTATTTATTCATTTACATTAATATATATTGTATGTTTGTTCGCATTGATTGTTTATTTAATTTCTGTTCGTTTTAAGTTTGATTTATACTTTAATAGCAAACTATCTTTTTCGTTTTAAGCTTGATTTTCATATTCAATCTAAGCATTACTCGCTTTAAAATATATTTATTCATTTATATTACTACTTGTTGTATGTTTTTTGCTATGATTGTTTATTTAATTTCTATTCGTTTTGGGTTTTATTTATTCTTTAATAATATTTTCTGGTCGTTTTGAGTTTGAATTTTAACAGGTATTCATATCTTCTGAGCTTATGTTTAAAATGGCCTTTACTTTTCTTTGAAAAACTTATTTTTCGGAAAGTTATTTTTAATTAATAAACTTCAAAGGGGGCTCATTCGATTGGAAATCGAGAGTTCTAGTTTTCTTTTAAGAGTTAAAAGTGATCGGAGGGCAACAGGCCCCCCTTAAGGCCTTTTTCCCAAATATATCTGATAGAAAATTTTAGGTAGCCATTTTGTTAAAAATAGTTCAAAGATCATATAACAAAAACTTCTTTATGTATGGCCATTTCGTTAAAAATAGTTCAAAGGTCAGGTTAAAAAAAACTCCTGTGTCGACGCAACTCCCAGGGGTTATAGAAGGTATGCTCGTATACACTTCGGAGAGGGCTCATTTGATTGGAAATTCAAAGTTTTAGTTCACTTTTAAAGAGTCAAAAGATATCAGAGGGCAACTAGCTCCCACCCCCATGCCCTTTTTTCCTCAAACCCATCTTATAAGAACTTTGAGATAGTCATTTTTCAAAAATAGTTCAAAGATAAATATAATGATTACTCCGGGGTCGACACAACCCCCAAGAGCCCGGAGGCAGGCGTTGTAAGTAATGCTCCGGATGCATATATAGTTCTTATGGAAGGTATGATCGTATAAACTTTGGAAAGGGCTAATATGATTGGAAATTGAAAGTTCTCGTTAGCTTTTTTAGAGTCAAAAGAGATCGGAGGGCAACTATCCCCCCCCCCTGTCCACGTCCTAATTTCCTCAAACCCATCTAATAAGAAATTTGAGAGAGCCATTTTTTTAAACGGTTCAAAGATCATATAACGAAAACTCCGGGGTCGACACAATCCTTCAGGGCCCGGGGGTAAGCATTTTAAGTTATGCCTGGAGGGCATATACAGCTGTCGTGAAGGGATGCTCGTATAAATTTCAGAGAGGGCTCTTTTGATTGGAAATTGAACGTTCTAGTTCAGTTTTGAAGAATCAAAAAAGATCAGAAGGCATCTATCCCCCACGCCCCTTTTCCCCCAAATGTATGCGATAAAAATTCTGAGATAGCCATTTTGTTAAAATAGGTCAGTGGTCAAATAAAAAACTCCGTTGTCTACACAATCACCTAGGGCCGGGGGCAGACGTTGCAAGTTATGTCCTGGGGGCATATATGGTTCTTGTGGAAGGGATGCTCGTATAAATTTCACAGAGGGCTGATTAGAATGGAAATTGAAAGTTATAATTGAACTTTTAAGAGTCAGAAGAGATCGGAGGGCCCCTATCCCCCCCCCATTATGCTCTTTTTTCCTCAAACCCATCTGATACAAATTTTGAAATAGCCATTTTTTTTGACAGTTCAAAGGTCAGATAACAAAAACTCTGGTGTCGACACAACCGCCCAGGTCCCGGGGGACAGGCATTGTAAGCTATTTCCTGGGGCCATATATTGTTCTTATGAAAGGGATGAAAGGGATGCTAAACTTCAGAGAGGGCTCATCTGAATGGAAATTAAAAGTTCTAGTTCATTTTCTCAGAGTAAAAAAAGATCAGAGGGCAACTAGCCCCTCCCACCCTCCACGCCTTTGGGTTTATTAGATGCATAAACCCATCCGATAAAAAATTGAGGTGACCCTTTTGTTAAAAATAGTTGAAACATCTGATATTAAACTACGGGGTCGACACAACCCCCCAGGGCCCAGGTACAGGCATTGTAAGTTATACTCTGGGGGTACATATGATTCTTATACAAGAAATGCTCGTATAAACTTCAGATAGGGCTCATTTGATTGAAAATATGAAGTTCTAGTTCACTTTTAAAGAGTCAAAAGAGACCGAAGGGGAATTAGCCTCCTCCTACGTTTTTTTTCCCCAAACCCATCGAGTAAAAATTTTGAGACAGCCATTTTGTTAAAAATAGTTCAGACATCAGATAATAAAAACTCCGAGGTTGTCACAAACCCATTTTTTCAGTTTGATATTGTTACTTTGATACCAGTTTTGATACTTTGATGAACATCTTATTTTTTTTTAAAGTTTGATTTTGAAATAAGGAATTTTTAAAAACTTGAAAATTTTTGCAATTAAAAACGAACAAAAATGAATTTAAAAAAAACTTTCCGAAAAACAAGTTTTTAAAGAAATATAAAGGTCATTATAAAATTAAGCTCAGCAGCTACAAATACCTGTCAAAATTCAAGCTCAAAACGGCAAGAAATTACTATTAAAGAAAAAATTTAACCCAAAACAAACAGAAATTAAATAAACAATCATAGCAAAAACATACAAGAAGTAATAATATAAATGAATATATAGATCTTAAAGCGAGCAATGCTTATATTGAATATGAAGATCAAGCTTAAAACGAAAAGAAAATATTTTTCTATTGAAGTATAAACAAAACTTAAAACGAACAGAAATTAAATAAACAATCAATGCAAACAAACATACAATAGGTATTAATGTAAATGAATAAATAAATCTTAAAACGAGTGAAACTTAAATTGAATATGCAAATCAAGCTTGAAACGAACAAATATCACTACAAACAAGAGTTTGGGTATCGCCTCGTTCTCTCACTGTAAAAGTCTAAAACCTACTGGGTCATTGGCGCTTTACTGAAAACTATATGTGTTTCGATCAGTCTTGGGGACTATAAACAACATCAAATTGAATATTTGATGAATAATAATATTAATTGTTGAACAATCCATCAGTTCAAGAATTTATTTAACTCTAATTTATTTTATTTTGAATGCCGTAAGAACTGGAAAAGAAAATATTTGTAATATAATTCGTTTTCAGTGAAGCGCCAGTGACGCAGTAGGCTTTTTGGTTTTTATTTACAGTTAAGGAAGGGGATAGCATCCTAACCCTTGTTTGTAGTGAAACTATATTCGTCTAGAAGAACTTTATAAAGAACTAAGAAGTTAAACTGAATATTTGATGCATAACGATATTAATTGCTGAAAGCTCATCAGTTCAAAATTTTACTATAATTTTAATGTTTAATTTCAATATTATATACAAAAGAAAATATTTTTAATAAAATTGGTTTTCAGTAAAGCGCAAATGACACAGTAGGTTTTAGACTTTTACAGCGAGAGAAGGAGGCAATACTCAATTTCTTGTTTGTAGTGATTTTTGTTCGCTTCAAGCTTGATTTGCATATTCAATTTAAGTTTCACTCGTTTTAATATTTATTTATTCATTTACGTTAATATCTATTTTATGCTTGTTTGCATTGATTGTTTATTTAATGTTTCATTTATACTTCAATTGAAAAATATTTATTTTTCCTTTTAAGCTTGATTTTCATTTTCAATCTAAGCATTACTCGCTTCAAGATATATTTATTCATTTATATTATTACTTGTTGTATGTTTTTTCCGTGATTGCTTATTTAATTTCTGTTCGTTTTGGGTTTAATTTATTCTAAAATAGTAATTTCTGGTTGTTTTGAGTTTGGATTTTAACAGGTATTTGTGTCTGCTGAGCTTAAGTCTAAAATGGCCTTAACTTTTATTTGAAAAACTTATTTTTCGGAAAGTTTTTTTTAATTAATTTTGGTGAAAATTCCTTGTTAATATTATTACTAAAGTATTTCAGTGGGATAAAAAGAAGTATTATTGTTTATATGGATGGACATTTCTGTGAGACTTTTGATGTTATTAACTGAAAAAAAACAAGTTTTTTTAACTGAAAGTAAGGAGTGACATTAAAAATTAAAACGAACAGAAATTATTCCGTATATGAAGGGGCTGTCCCCTCCTCAATACCTCGCTATTTACGCTAAAGTTTTTTACTGTTTTAAAAAATAAAGTTCTGTGACAGATTCAAACTTTAGCGTAAAGAGCGAGGTATCGAGGAGGGGACAGCCCCTTTCATATACAGAATAATTTCTGTTCGTTTTAAGTTTTAACGTCGCTCCTTACTTTCAGTAAAAAAAACTTGTTTTTTTTTATTTAATATCTTAACGTTTTTAAATTAATGCAGCTTTCATTTTGGCTCACCGTACATGGATAATTAAAGCGAAATTCGCAATTAAGTTTCCTTATTTTGGCTAAAGGGCTTTTTTGAAAATTTTGTCCTATTATTTCTTACAATACTGCCTGTTCAGCGAATTTTTACATTTGCATGTTTTTATTACGTACGTTAGAGTGCTCGCTCCCTAGTTAGTGCCTTGTCCTTTACGCTAAAGTTCGAATTTTGTTTGGCCCACAGGCCCCTGAATAACAAAGGCCGGTTAATTAGAATAGATAGCTCTTTTGAAAGTACTAAAAGCGTAAAGAGTGAGGTATTGACTAGGGGGCGAACCCCCTCATATACGTAATAATTTCTGTTCGTTTTAAGTTTTAATGTCGCTCCTTACATTCAATTTTTTTAGTTAATTTCTGAACGTTTTTGACTTAATGCAGCTTTGATTTTGGCTAATCGTATATGAATAGTTGGACCGAAATCAGCGTATCAATTTTCCTTTGCTGGGTAAATTGCTTTCTTAAAATTTTGTTCTGACGTAAAATACGAATTAACTTACGTAACGGAATTCTATATTCGTATATTTTATTAAGTTTATTAGGGATTTTTCCCCCTAGTCGATACCTTGCTCTTTGCGCTAAAGTTCAAATTTTGTTCGAATCACAAACCCCTGAATCACAAAGGCCGGTTAATTAGAATAGATAGCTCTTTTGAAACTACTAAAAAAAACTTTAGCGAAAAGGGCGAGGTATTGACTAGGGAGCGAACCCCTCATATACGTAATAGTTTCTGTTCGTTTTAAGTTTTAATGTTACTCCTTACTTTCAGTTGAAAAAAACTTTTTTTTAATTTAATTTCTGATCGTTTTTGAAATAATGCTGAGAAATTCGGCGCCCCCTTCATAGAAATGTCCCTTCCCCCAAGGAAACATCCTCCGTGGAAGGATCCTCCCCCGTAACCCATTCCTCCGACGCCCCCTCGTCCAATCAGAAAAAAATCCCTCCTGAAACGTCTTTATACTTCCCATTAACCAGTACTATATGTAAACAATGGGAAAAGTTCATAACTTCCAGCCCTTCCCCTGGGAGCTTTGGAGGATTAAGTCATCCTCAAGGACATATGTATTATATTTCCGACTATGCTGAACAAAATGGCTATCTCAAAATTTTTATTGGGTGACTCTGGGAAAAAATGAGCGTGGGCGGGGGCCAAAATGCCCTCCAATTTTTTGGTCGCTTAAAACGGGCACTAGAACCTTTAATTTCCGTTCAAATGAGCCCTCTTACGATATTCTAGGATTATTGGATTGACACGATCAACCCTGGGAAAAACAAACAAACAAACAAACACGCATCCGTGATCTTTCTTCTGACAAAAAATACAAAATTCCACATTTTTGCAGATAGGAGCTTGAAACTTCCGCAGTAGGGTTTTCTAATACGCTGAATCCGATGATGTGATTTTCATTAAAGTTCTATGACTTTTTGGGGGTGTTTCCCCCTTTTTTCGAAAATAAAGCAAATTTTCTCAGGCGCGTTACTTTTGATGGGTAAAACTAAACTGAATGAAACTTATAGCCTACATTTGAAATCAGCATAAAAATTTGATTCTATTGATGTATCTATCGGTATCAAAATTCCGGTTTTTAGAGTTTCGGTTACTATTGAGCCGGGTCACACCTTACTTACAGTTCGTTACCACGAACTGTTTGATACATAACTGAAGCCATCACATCCTCTATAATAGGATCTTCTTATCGATAAATACATTACATATATTTTTTTAATATATTGAAGTACTTCATATAAATAGAAAAAGAAAAATATTCCCGTTTAAAATTGCTGAAGACTAAGTTTCTAGCAGTATTTGCCACCCCAAAGAAATTTCAAGGCGGGGCTGATAATGACCTGCCTTGCCTTTTCCACCTTTGTGGTGGTATACATGGGAATGTAACATATTAGCTTTAAAGAGAAACAGTTTAATTAATTCCTACTCCGGCCTACCTCTTTCAACATTTATCTGAAGCCTCATGAAGAGTAAGCAGTTTGTCCATTAAATTGCACTTTTACAGGAATCTACCTAACCCCCACCTAAACGATGACTCCCCCCCCCCATCATTATAACTGATACGCAATTACAGATCACCAATCGTAGCCTAACTTCATTACAAATAAAGCGAAGCAACTTGGTTGAATACAGCACTGTCACCGTGTGGCATTACTCTTTTTGCAACTGGGAAGCCTAGATATAGTTATTGATACTTTTAAATCAATTAGCTTCTCAGGATTTTAATTTATTGTAAACTCTTCCTCTTCGGGGTAAAGTTGTAGTTTGGTGCCCTATACCACCTAAACTGTCATCCAACTACCACTGCTATTCTGATGTTTGCCCCCCCCCTGGAAAATTTTCTGCTGGTGCCCTTATAGTGTATCATTTCTATAAGCCATTTGAAGGCAATTGGAGACCCCAAATAAAATGATTCCTCAGGAATAAACTGTCCTCCTCCGCAGTTACAATCTTAATCACTACCCTTTTTCCCTTCATACCTTTATCGCTTCAGTAACTTCAGAGATAGGAAAATCTTCCTAATTTCATTCCAAGTATCGATTAGAGACACTATGGCTTTCATGGGTGACTCTGTTACCTCGAATGTTTGAAATTGGTGAATGTCGACGTTCACCGGTGAATGTCCGTATTAACTTTTTTTTTCTTCTTGGATTTAGTCATCGTTGCCCGTCAAGTTTTTCACTTTCATGCAACATTTGATGGTGTTAGGTTAGGTTAGGTTTTTAACACTTTTCTGTGATTCATAACCTACTTTACACATAGCCAAACCTAGGTTTAACTTTTACCATCAAAGCTTGCATAACACTGAAAAAGCTGATTCACAAAGCTAATTGAATCCAAGCAGAGAAAAAGGAAATTCCAGATATTCACCGGTTAATGTCGACATTAAACATCTTTCGGACACTCACAGTAAAGAAAAAAAAAGTCCGTCATGGAGAAAAAATAAACGAATTTAGCAATGATTAGTCCTTCTTGTCAAAGCCAAAATATATGCCAGATAGACAGGTTAAATTAAAAACACCGCACTTTTTAAATTCTGAGAAAAAGGAATTAATTTCTCATCTCCCTTAATTTAGACCAAACCTAAATAAGGGTACTCTGGAGTAATACCTCCATTCTGGTAGTAATACCTCCCTTATTACTAGCCAATTATTAGCGGCTAGTGTATTTGTTTAGGTGGTGAATTAAGTTCACATGAGGTGTCAAATAATATGATCGGGCATACAATTTTTGATGCAATTTTGCTTTAAATAAAAGAACATTTTTCTTTTTATTAAATAAAATTAAAAAAAGAACAATGATGCTATTATTTCATCTTGTAAATTCGATGTGTAGCTTAGTTGCGTTGTTGCATCTGTACTGATTTAGCCAAATTATAAGTTGCTGTCGTACGAAAAGCGTAGACAATATATAGGCTAGCGACTAGCCTACATGCTTTCTATGCTCGCTTTTTGATAACAAATAAATATAATCAGGCCCAAAACGAGGGGGGGAAATCCTCAAAGGGGCCGAGTACGAAATGTATTTTTAACGAAAAAAATTGCATTAGGCCTAGACGGTCTGCCTAAAAGGATAACCTTTGCCAATCCGTCATCCTTCATCCGCAGTACGTGTCCCAGCCATCTCAGCCTTTCTCACTTCTGAATCTAAGATTCAGAAGTGATTGGAGGATGACCAGTCCTGCAAATATGCCTCTAGAGATGGTATGACCCCCCCCACTGCACCTGGGTCAAGGGCAGTAAATTATGCAAGTTGCTCATTCTTTACACATACGTTTATTAGTGGTGAAAAGGGTCAGTTTTATCCTAGATCTCCAAAAAGGCTAAGGGCATTTAGTTGAAAGTTTCAGGGAATGTTTAGGAGTATGTTAAACTGAATGAAAAGACACTATATGTATCCAGGCGATCAATAGAGTGTATCTGCAATATTTCAGGACCGGCAAAGGATATAAAGTTGAAGCTTTCAGGGATTGTGAACTACATCAAAACACGCTATGTACATCCAGGTTTTCAAAAGGGCTTATGAGCTATATTGGAGGACCGGCTAAGGGTGTTAGTTTGAAAATTTCAAGGAATAGTGAGAGGATGTTGAACGAAGTCGAAAGACACTGTGTGCATAAAAGTTGTCAAAAGGGCGTATCTGCAATGTATTTATAACATCTATGAGTATTATGCTGAGACTCTCTCGGAATGTTGAAGGGGATGTTGAAGGTAATCCAAAGATATTTTGTGCATCCAGGTTCTCAAAAGGATGTATCTACCATGTTTCATATGGAACAATAAGCTGTATGAGAAATTTGGTTTGATACCTCTTTCTAAGGCTAAAATGAAAGAAAGGACAAGATGTCTTGGTCACGTTTGCAGAGGGGGAGGAAGGATTTAAAGAGAATTGGATCTTCGTGTAAGGTCTAAGAACGAAGCTATGAATAGGTTTAGTTGGAGGAAAAGCGTAAGCAGCCGTGTTAGCCACAGGTGGCT
Source organism: Artemia sp. Qi Xiang Cuo (assembly GCF_049724085.1). Taxonomy (NCBI): domain Eukaryota; kingdom Metazoa; phylum Arthropoda; class Branchiopoda; order Anostraca; family Artemiidae; genus Artemia; species Artemia sp. Qi Xiang Cuo. The sequence continues at coordinate 69,873,794 of NC_142802.1, read as the reverse complement.
TGGTGCTGCAATGAGTTATTAGCAGTAGTAGCCACAAATTGGGAATAAGTGAAAATTTGATAGTAAAAAATAACCCTCTGGACTCTTATTTGGACTATATGTCTAGATATATCCATAAAATTTTATTCAATTAAGCCCAAATTTTTTCAAACTCCTGAACAATTAGTGCCCTTTAGGAGGATTAGGCTGAAAGTCAGCTGAAAGTTAGAGCAATATTAAAACGAACAGAAATTACTTCGTATATGAGAGAGGGGGTGCCCTTGCATCACCCTTTGCTCTTTACGCTAAAGTCTTAAAGTTCTCTAAAATACTTCTCGCTCAAATTCCACGGCTTTTGTGTTTGAACGGTCTTTCTTAAAGAGTTGTAACCTAAAGTCAGACTCGTGAAGAGCGAGGATGAGCAAGAGGCACCCCCTCATAAACAGAATAATTTTTGCATGTTTCAAGTCTTATGCGGCTCCTTACTTTCGGTTGAAACCTTTTTCTATCTAATTTGAGACTGTTTTTCAAATCATGTCAGGAAATCCCTCCCCCCGTGAAGAATTTCTCCTGGAAAATTATCTTTTAAAATCTTCCTCCCCATATAAATATCTCCTCTTGCCCCCCCCCCCCCACAGAAATTTCCCTTCCTACCAGGAAAATTCCCGCGCATTTCACAATAACAAATACTATAACCAACGGGAAAATTGTATAACTTACAGTCCTTTCCCCAGGGGCTGTGTGAGGTGATGTCATCCCCAGAAACCCAGTTGCTTGACCTTTTAACTATGCTGAATAAAATGTCTGTGTTAAACTTTCAATCAGATGTCGTGTGGGAGGAGGCGGGGGTTAGTTGCCCTTCAATCTTTTCGGTAGCTAAAAAAGGGCACTAGAAGTTTTGATTTTCATCCAAATGAGCCCTCTCTTGATCTTCTAGGCAGGGGCGTCCTGAGGCTCATTTTATTGGGTGGGGGGGGGGGGGTGATCTTCGTCAATTTTACCGAATCGCTACCTTTTTATGCCGAATTTTCTTCAGAAATAAAGAATTTTGCTAAATTTTGGCCGATTTTGCAATATTACTACTATTACTAATGTTAAGGGCATTAGTTAGACTTTCAGAAAAAAGTTAAGGGTGGTGTTGAACTGACGGCCCTTCATCAATACCACGCTTAAATTTTGGTACTTTTAAGAAAGACTCTGACTCTAATAAAAGAGATTTTGTGTTTCAAGAGTTGTTCTTTAAGAATTTGGACAAAAGGTCAAACTTTAGCATAAAGAGCGGAGGCATTGAGGAAGGGGTATTTCTTTCCGTATGTGAAATAATTTCTATGTCTTTTAAGTTTTAGCGTTACTCCAGACTTTCAGCGGAAAAAATATGTTTTTCAAATTTAATTTCTGACCGATTTTCAAATAATGCCGGCATATCAACCTTTCCTTCATTAAAATCCCCCCGCTCAACAAAAAGTTTCTCCATAGAAAGTTCCTCCCGCGTAAAATCATGCTCCCACTAAATTACCGTCGAAAAATTCAATCTTTTATTCATTAATTCAAACATTCAATCAATTAAATTCAATCACCCCCCAGAAAACTTGTTTCGGACTATTCCACCTGAAAAATTCTCCTTCGCGTACTGCCATTTAATAAAAGAGTTGTTTTTATTCTATGCATCCATCAATTTGCCTGAATATGTAGTCCAATATGAGAATAAAGAGGAATGGAGACATTACGCATCCTTGTTTGACAATTGCCATCACTTTGAAATATCCTGTATTTCTTTCAGAGGTTCTCACGCAGCATTCCGTGTCCTTGTACATTGCTATGATAAGGCGAACCAGCTTTTCAGGAATACCGTAGAAGATCAGGATCATCCATAGTATTGGGCGGTCGATTGAGTCGAACGCTTTTTTCAAGTCGACGAACAATACATACAGACGTTGTCTCGACTTGTTTGATTCTTCAAGCATGGTGCGCAGTGTGAATACCAGATCGGCGCAAGATCTATTCGGTCGGAAACCATGATGCTCCTCGCGTAAATGCGGGTCTAAGGAAGCTTGAAGTCTTGTCAGGATGATTATGCAGAAGAGTTTTCCGGGTCTCGAGAGGAGGTTGATGCCTCTGTTATTGCCACAGATCGTCGCGTCTCCTTTTTTGAACAATTTAATGATGGTTCCTGCTCTCCAGTCTTTGGTGACTTTTTCTTTTTGCCAGAGAAGGGAAAAGAAGGCTAGCCACTCCGAAAGGGACCTGCGGATCAATGACTTGACCATTTCTCCAGATATACGGTCACTACCCAGAGATTTTCCATTTTTTAGCTTATTCAAGGCTGAAAGGATCTCATCCGCCGTTGGTTCGTCTTCATTAATGAGGAGACCCAAAAATGGGCTGTCCGGAATATCTGGTGGAACATAAGGGGACTGGCGGTTGAGAAGGCTTTCAAAGTAATCCGCCCATCTATTTTCCAGTCATCTGAATCGGTTAGCAGTCTTCCGTTTTCCTCTTTTACTGGTCCATCTTGTACGTTGGTCTTCCCAACGATTTCTTTAGGTAGACAATACACAGCTCTCGTATCACCACGTCGGGCTACTTCTTCTGCCATTCTTGCTTTCTCATTGAGGCTCTGTCGCTTGTCTTATCTAGCACTTTTCTTCACTTCTCTGTCCGCTTCTTTATACGCTATGTGTTTCATGACATCAGCAGAGGGATCATTACTGAGCGTGCTCTGTTTTATTTTCTTGTGGTCTTCGCTCAATTCCCATGTCTTCGGAGATATCCACTGTTCCTTTATTGACTCTTTAAAGCCAAGAACTTCTTCAGCAGTTTCTATGTAGTTCTGTTGTATAGTCTTCCAAGCTTCTTCCGTGTCTTGTGGTATATCAGCAAGTGCCTCGAATCTGTTTGAGAGTTTAATGCTGAACTGTCTTCTAATATACTTGTCTCTGAGCTTCTCCACGTCAAAATTTCTTGGTAGTTTTGGTGGTTGTCGAGATCTGTTGGAGTGGAGTTTCAACTTGAGTGTTGCTACAAGCAGCTCAAGGTCCGACCAGGCATCCAGACTTCTGTAACTCCTCACGTCTTTCAGACTAGTTCTCCACTGTCGTCGGATCAGAAAGTGGTCAATCTGGTTTATGACAGTTTTGCCTGGGGATGTCCATGTATACTTATGGATATCTTTGTGTTCGAATAATGTACATCCTATCAACAGGTCGTTCGACATGGCAAAGCTGACTAGCCCTGCATCATTTTCGTTGATAGTTCCAAGCCCGTGATGTCCCAACACCTCGGGCAAAAATATCTGTCTTGACCAAATTTCCAATTTAGATCGCCTTCCAAGCAAGTGACGTCATAGAGAGGGATAGAGTCTAGGACCGACTGGAGGGTTTCATAAAAATCGTCTTTCGAGGCTATATCGGGATCATTTGTTGGTGCATAGCAGATGACTAGCGCCAGCTTTTCATGTTTAGATGCAAATCGTGTATACAGGATTCTGTCGTTAATCGGCTTCCACGAGCAGACAGATTTTGCTGCATTTGGGTTCAATATAGCTTTGACTCCAGCTGCATGTCTGTCCGCTTTTCCGCTGTGCAGAACTGCATAAGTCGTGTTGCTGTTTACTGCTTTGAGCTTCTTTTCTCTGCAGCCTTTCCATCGTGCTTCGGTCACTGCGACGATGTCTAGCCGAAAGTTTTCGCACTCTTGTAGATCTTGTTCAGTTTTTGAAAGAACCGACATGATCCTTCCGTTCCAAAATCCGATTCGTACTGGTTTATTCGCGTTCAGAAATGTGGTTTAGGGGCATGCATGGGTTGTCATCATATTGGTATTTGATCCGAGGTTTTTCACTGACGTTTTTATAGCATATTCTTTTTCTACGAGAGTGACTTGCTAGGCCACTGCCAAACCAGTTTCTTCGGCTCGGCTAGGGGCAGGGGTGCCAATCCCTGACGGGGGGCCAGAATACCCCGTTATCTACCCAACTTGCAGAGGCAGTTGTCCAAGTCTGGATCTTCCGCCCTTTCGCAGTTGTACTCCTTGAGAGGATCCTACCACGATGGTATCCTGTAGTACCATACAATTTAACCCATTGCTCGAAGAAGGTTCGCAACTAGCGGGACGTGTCCACACACCGGTGGGTCCTGCTCAGTATGCGTCAGAGGGGCTTCTTCCTCCTCCGTCTGTATTTATGACCCCCGGGCAAAGGAACCCCTGTTTCAATTATGGACCCCTAGGGGCTAGGTCCTCCCTTGGTCCACGCCTCCCTTTATGAAGGTACTCTACATATCTATAGGACGTTCCCCAATCCGCCACCTGGGGACGTGGTGAGTGGTCTGGGGAGGGCCCCTACTGACTACTGAGAAGGTGACTCAGTTGATAATTTTACATATATATATATATATATATATATATATATATATATATATATATATATATATATATATATATATATATATATATATATATATATATATATATATATATATATATATATATATATATATATTTATATATATATATATATATATATATATATATATATATATATATATATATATATATATATATATATATATATATATATATATATATATATATATATATATATATATATATATATATATATATATATATATATATATATATATATTCAACATAGTATTCTCCATTCAACATAGTATTTTGCTATGATTTTATTAGGAGATTATTTATTTTTTTCAACATTTCCTCCGCCCCACCTTTGGACTTCAAGTTTGAGGCTCTGAAAATGTCCGAACACTCTAACAGTTACTATTTGATTATCAAATTAATTCCCAAGATGTTATAGATAAAGTATTTTGTAAATATGAGCACATATCTTTCAATTCACCTTTATACTACACTGTAAAAAAGGGATAATAGCAGAAACACTTTAGGCCTATATTAAAATCAATAACTTTAGTCTTCCCATCACTTCTTCCCTCCAATAAAAAATTAATTATAATTTTATCTAATAGCAGATACGGCTAATAACATGAAAATTTAAGGCCTACTTGAAATAAACATTTTAACCCCCCCCCCCTCCTCACTTCTTCCCATCAATACAATATTTACAGTCCCCTGGCCCCCTCAAATTTAGTGAACGTTAGTCTGGCCCCCGCTCCTCCGAGCTTTTTTCAGATTGTCCAAGTTTAATATACATTTGATAAAAACCTGATGACTGTCTTCTAGAGAACGATATTAAAGAGTTCTGCCACACTCGGAGCCGAGACCAAATTGTCCAATCAAAATGTGTAGAAAATATTTAGAATTTCCATCCAGATAAATTTTCTTCATTTATTTTATTAGTAGACTATTCAATTTATTCCAACCCCTCCTACAACCCACCCCCTGACTTGAAGTTTGAGGCTGTCAGGACGACCGAAAATTCTTACAGTTACAATTTGATTATCAGATTAATTCCAAAGAAGTTGTAGATAAAGTTTTTGAAAATATGAGCACATACCTCTCAATTCACCTTTATATTACATCGTAAAAAAAGGATAATAGCAGAAATACTTTAGGCCTATAAATACTTTTAGGATAAATAATTTTAGCCTCCCATTCACTTATTCCCACCAAAACAGAATTAATTACAATTTGATCTAATAGCAGATAATGCTAACAATAGAAACAGTTCGGGCCTATATTAAATAAAACCAATTTAAACTCCCCCCTCACGTTTAATGAAACTCGTATCTTGACCTCCCCCCCCCTCACGAGCTTTTCCACAGATTGTCCCAGTTAAATATTTTGAAAATGTGATTGAATGTTCTCAAAGTCAGGGATAATTTTGTAACTAGTAGATGTGATTAAGGCTGACGGCTGAAAACCGAAATAATCTGATTCCTCAGATGGTTCCGATGGTGCGGTCTGTTGATTTTGATGGTTTTATTTTTTCAAAAAGCTTTGCCAGCTCTGAAAGGCTCTGAATATGACATGTTTTTTTTTTTTTTTGCTAAAATTTGTATTCTGTAGTGCTCACTTTATCCGATTTTTTTTGCTGGTCCCAAATCTGTACCTTTACCCCATCTTGAATGAGGAAGGTAGGGAGGGACGTAGGGACTGACATTTTGGTATGACAGTAGTATGTTACCTTATACTTCTGGGGCGCTCCCGTACTACCTACCATTTATGGGGCGCCCCCGTACCAAACAGTTTTTTTCTGTTAATTAGTTGAATAGGACATGGTTGAACAAATCATCAAACCTACTTGATTTAATGAAGTGGAACAGAAGCTCACCAATCTGAAAAGATAAATGTAATAATTAACAATTATTGGTCAGGGTCAATATGCTTTTCATCTTTGGTATTATTTGATTCATTGACTGTTTGATCAATGACAGTAACGTTTGATAGATTTTTTTTTTACGTGAAATACTCTAGTTTATTTTCTTAGTTTTTAAAACATTTTGGAATAAACTAAATTTCAGTTGGGGGGGGGGGGGCAAAAAGAGGTATGGGGTGAAAATTTGGTCTGAGAGAGGCAGCTGTCCCCACTGTCCCATAGGAAATTACGCTCCTCAACCCAGCCCCTTGCCACGCCAATTATTTTTGTATATATTCAGTAACTTAGTCCCCCACACCCCCTCGGGTGAAGGTCTGCAAGTTATGAACTTGTCCCTATGTTTACATATAGTATTAGTTATTGGAGTATACAGAAGTTTTAAGGAGGACTTTTGTCTGGTAGTTGGGCGTGGGTGAATCGGAGGGTTACATGGGAGGATCTGTCTTTCCCTGTATCAATGGGCCCGTGAGCAGGGACTCTCTGAGCCCCTACAATCGATCATTGGTTGAGGATATGGGGATGCACTGGACTCCCTCCAAACAGAAACTGATTGCTGATTTGGACCCTAAGGAGAATATCGTTGTTCACCATGTGCTTTGGTTAAGAATGCCTCACGGGTAATTAAAGGACGGGGTGCTTGCATCAACAATACAAAGACTAAGCTCAGTTCAGCATGGTCGAAAAAAATACAATACATGTTTCTTTTAGGATAACATAATCCCCCACAACCCCTCGGGCGAAGGTCTGCAAGTTATGAACTTGGCCCAATGTTTACATA